>NW_022985199.1:670983-782664 GCF_010093535.1 Lindgomyces ingoldianus
CTGCGAGATGTGGATGGTCGTCAGGCGTGACTTCGACTGCCTGGCGCGCCACTCGGATGGCCTCTTCGAGGTCCTCCATCTCTCCTATCCGCTTGTATCGATATCCAAGCATGACTCCAAGGCTGTTCAGCCTTGATGCGTAGAACTCTCCTTCTTCTTGCGACTTTGCAACAGCATACCTCCCCTTATCAATGGCCTCTTCGAGATCCTGCATTCGCCCCCAGCGATGGAAGACCTTAGTCTTTAAGACAGAATAGCGCATATATAGTTCTGCTTCATGGTTATTATCTTCGCTGGCTACCACCCTTAAGATAGCCTCGAAGTTTTCAAGCAGAAGCGTGTCGAAGTCAACCTTGCCGTCCATAGCTGTTGGATATAGTATGTGAAGGTATGTGAGACAGGCTCGAAAAACTAGAGAAGCTTAAGAAGCTAATTAGGGTTGCCTTTAAAATGTCCTTAGCTAGAAGAGCGTGGCAACGGAACTGCCTTATTTATTAGTCGCGCGGCGCATTTTGAATTTCTCTTTGGACGTTCAGATTAGTAGGTTGTTACGCAAGGTAGCTGATGAATGGTGGCTTGACAAAGCCCCGTGGCCACGTCACCGCTCGCAAAAAGCAGTACACCCAACGCAGTAAGGGACTATATATGCATCGATCCAGTATTGAGTCTTTCATTCCACCTTTATTATTTAGTCAGCGGATGTCTATTTTATAATGCCGAGAAGCATTCTCCTTTCGCAATTTTTCCTCCCCTTGTCGGCTGTAAGCCTTGGACGTTTTGTTATTAGCCTTGACGATCCTCATCAGGATTTCCACAATCCCACGAGCAACGCTAGCCCCAACTTCACTGAGAAACTCCAAACACAGTACAACAGCATAAACCATTCAGCTAAACACCAAAATGTAGCATCACAGCTTACTACATTCCTGTCCTCCTCATTCTCGAAGCGTCTCAAAGCGTCAATTAGGATTACAGCCGATCAAGCCAAGACATACTACTTAACCAACGCTGGACAATGGTTTCGAGATGCCATCAAAGCTCAAGATACCCGCGATTGGATCGACAGAACCATTGATGAAGGAGAAGAGATATATGTTGTTGTAGCTTATCACACGTTGGTAAACGCTCGAATTATAGAACAACTAGGAGGGCAAACCTCTGCCGGCGGGAACTTAGCGATACCAGTATCGGCAGCGCTGACAGCATCCGGCGTAGTTGTACCGTTCAACGTCGGGGACCCTGAGCTCAGTGGCTTTTGCGGCCGTATAGAAGACGAACAAAAACAGTTCATGGCGCCAGGCGAGCAGATATATGCAGTGCAGTATCGCAAGGTCCGTTGGAGTTGGTTTGCGAGAAACAAAGTTGATAAGATGACACTTTCAAAGAAGGCATGGTGGGAAAGATACGACCTGCCGAGGAAGCTCCTTGGTGAGTCGGACGACTCCATTGAGGTAGAGCTAGAGGACGAGATTAAATTGGAAGGAGACTATGATGAGTGCACCATAGAACCTGGGGAGGTATTTGTCTCAGAGGTGTAGCCGGCATTAGTACACCTACACCTCCTAAACGTTCACGACATATCTCAGATATCCCTCTCAACTAACTCAGCTACACACAACTAGGAGATAAGCATTTAGATGAGGTGCCCCACGTTGTAAGTAGGGTTCAGCTTGGTAGAATTCAGCTTGGTAGAATTCAGCATGTAGTTAGTTGTCTGTAGTTATCTAACAATACAGTGTGTGTCGGTATTGTTATGTTGTTCTACTATGATCTTAGTTAAGATAGCGCTCCCAAATTTAACGGTATTTAGCATTGCACAAAGCTGATGTGACGGTTTAGGAAAGCCATAAATACGCTAACCAGCCGCTGCTCTAAGCACAGAGTGTGCATTTAAGGGCTTGCCTTAGTAAAGGAATAATGGATTTTTGTTTAGCACCTACAGCTATGTAGTTATATCTAGTCTAAGGTTGAATGGCCAAGAGAGACGAGATTGTTAAAGTACTTCATTAGTTTGTGGCATGCACTCCTGATTAGACCCACCGGGTGTGTGTTCAGTCTGTTGCTGATTGTGCTTTTCTACCGTCAGCAGGAGAGGGTGGCCGGCCCTCTCCAGATATACCCTTGTGAGGTGGCGTTTCTGGGGGGGTTCTTAGGGGGCTTCGTTGGTTGACTGGTGGGGTGGCCAGGTTGAATCGTAAGCTGCGGAGCTGAAGTTAGCCCGCGCTTGCGAAGACTCCACCCAGCCCAAGCTCAACAGCTACTTCAATTAAAGAAAATATGTTACACTATCAAAGAAGACTCTCTGCAAGCTAGCATAATGGTAACAATGCAAGTATAATTTCTAAAAGATGTTTCAGATGTCTACAAGTAGCAATATTACGCAGGATATACAGGAATATAATGAATATTACCGGGTTTATAAGCTTTAGGTTTCGTTAAGTCAAAGTACCTATAGTTTTTCTTGGCACCGTGGGCTTCCTCCCATGGAGGGAGGGATGTTCGTAATTCCATCAACACGTTGTGCGAAGGCTGACGAATCGGTACAAGTAGCATGCTAACATTACTTCTCAGTACGTCGCTGGAACTAATACCTTAGTACCCCAGCATTACTAACAAGGTCTAAGTGGCCATGGTCATTCTGCACCGACTCAGCTAGTAGCTTTGCTGACTCCTCTGACCTACAATCAGCCCCAAGAGTAGCGATCTTGAAGCTACGTTTAGCGAGCCTTTCGCATCCCTAGCGTGTTTAATACAGACGAGATATATCCCGGACAGTGAGGATTAACCCGCTTGCACCAGCTTGTGCGAACGCCTTCCCTGACTCTGCTCCGGTGCCTCGAATAGCTCCGGTAAGGCAAATAACAAACGAAGTGGTTAATGGCTGCTTTGACAGCTCTAGTTCTGGAGGAGTGGCTTGATGAAGCGTCGATACGAAGTTGAGCCTGTCCAAGTTGGTGGACCAGCCATGGCTCTACATTGTCCCATTTGGTTACTTACAATTCTCTTTATATATTAATTGTTGGAGCCAGGCAGATCAATTAAGTGCCTGGCCTCCCGAATTGTGAGCTCTTCACATCTACATTTAGCTAGTGGATAAACCGACTAACATTAGACTCAGTCAAGTGTTGACCGCCGAACACGACTTTCTGACTTATTTTCCATCTCAAAGTGGTATCCCAGGCGGAAAAGAGCTAACTATAGTTTTCCTTGGTGGGGAATGTGAATAAGTGGATAGAATCTAGCAAGGGAGTGGAAGAAATGACTTTGATACCCCCGAAAGGGTTAATAATTCCTATCGTCTGGAGATTTACCATAGAGTAACTAACCTTATTTTATTAAAGAGGGAATGAGCGCCGTGGAGGGTCTACTCAAATTCCTCCCATTCTCTGCACTGATTCTACCATGCCACCTAGCACATCGCCGCAGCCATGATTTCAACGCCCAATCAATCCGAATAGCAATCAATAAAATCATCGTCGATCCCCTCACAAACATATACTTTCCTGTCTGAGCATACAGAGCTGACGAAGTGAGAGATTACGGAAGCATATCCGTGGGTACGGTGTGGCTGTACTATTCCAAGGGAATGCCTAGGCAAAAGATAGACGATGAAGCACCATTGAATAATTTCGAATAAGTCCTCGAGGTTCTCCCAGTCGCGGGTTAGTGCTTACTTTTATTGGAGAGAGCCGCTGAGAAGGATTTGATAGTTGGTTTTACAGGGTGCAGCCAGGGAGAGGATAACGAGAAAGGCGTAGATCTTTCGAAGTTTGGTCTTGAAATTTACCGGTCATAGATATCAAAGTCTTGTCGAGTTCCGAGCGAGAGTATATGGTAGATGCTATTTTAACCTTATTAGACGACGCGATGTTTTTGGTATTGAGGAGGGGAATAAGCGATATACTATTGATAACACCTTCGGAATTCCTGTGAATGTAGCTTGTCGGAGGGTCTGGGGCTGACAAAGAGTGATTTTTGATGCCGAACTTTAAGAGTCGACACACATGTGCATGCAAGCGCTAATCTGTATCCGGCTATGTCCTCTAGCGTCGTTGCTCCCCCAGGTTCATTGAAGTTGTCGAATTAGTACTTGATCTGTAATACATTCACCATTTCCATATAGCCTCTCGAGACTACGATTGGTTTATCTATCCTGTCTCCGACCCATCAACCACAATTAGGTCTGCTTCGGGAAATATAAACGATCTCCAAATTGGCTGACGAACACTGATTGGCTCGGGGTATGAAACATTCCACGTCACATAATCATCTTAACCTCACCCCAACCTCTCCCTAGAGAAGACTATAAAGCCCGTTACTCGCTAACTACGGCAGACTGTTAGCTAGTAAAGGGAAAAAACTAATCGCTAATTTAAAAATTCTTTACTCTGCACATAATTATAGCCTTTAGCTACTTACAACTTTATAATTATTTTATACACGTTTATACATGTTAATTTTATAATGCCTAGTAAGCGTCTTCTAAATAGTTACATTGTACAAGTGCTTACTAATATAGTGGCAATGTAAGAGGACGTTCTAAGATTAACCTTAAACTATACTAACTCTATCTACTTAGGCTTTTCTATAAAGGTGTTACATATATGTAGATAGCTACTTACCTTTTTAAAAAGTTTTAAGTCTATATTACTTTTTATATAATTAAGCAGCAGTTCTAAATATAAAATGTAAAGCAACACCTTTTTACTAAGGTTAAAGATAGAGTTAAGAATTAGATCTAGATGCTGTTTTTTAAAGTTAGGCTTAAAAATTTAGATATGCTTTATGTACTGCATAATAAAAGCTTCTAAATTAAAAAATATATACTTATATAACTTTAATTTAAGCTTAGATTATATAAAAAAGTGTAAAGTGTTAAATAAAGCTAGTAAGCAGATAAGCTTATACAACAACTTATTAGTTAAAAGCTAAAAAAAAGTGTTATTAATAAGTATAAGTAAAAGTATCTTTATACACACTTTTATTAACATAGCTATATTATTGCACAGGACTAGTTATTTTGCATCTATTATATAATAAACTATAAGGCAGTAGAGCGCTGTAAGCGTGACCTGCAGCAACACTATAAAAAGTATATTGTTCCTAGCCTAAACTTTATCTAGTCTATTAATAGCTATAGTAAGCTAAAACTGTACAGCATAGAGATCTATGCATGTATTAACACGTACTTATAATACATTGTATAGATTTATGTTAGAATCTCTGCCTACACTGCTATTAGCTGCTTTTGCTAGTTTTTTAAAACACTTAAAGAAATAAAGCAGTAACTACATTTTATATAATCTAATTAAAGAACAAAGATAGTTATACTAGTAGATGCTTATTACTAGCTTTAAAGGTTTATAAAGCCTAAGCTTTTATTTAATTAGTGCTACTTTTACAGCATAAGTACATTAAATTAGTAAATTAAAGCTTAGTAGTAGCAACTTTTAAAAAGCTTTTTCTTTTATTAGTAAGTTAGTATTTTATATAATACTTATTACTTTATCTTACTTTAAGTAGGATTACTTTTACTACTTTTAAACTTAAGGCTTTTTTTTAAAAGATAGCTTAGCTAATTAGCTTACTATTTATACTATATATATTTTTATACTTTATAAGAAACTATATAGCTTTGTATAACTATAAAACACATATTTAATTTAAAGGCAGAAGAACTGTCTAAACAGTGTAGTTAAAAAGCCTTTTATGCTTTATTACTATTCTAGAGCCTATGTCTAGAACTAGGCTCTTTTATTTAATACTAATTAGCTTTATATAATTAAGAAAAGGGTTAATAGTTAGAATATAGATGCCTACCTCCTATAGAATACACTTTAGTAGTGCAATAGGGTACTAGATTTGCTTAGATTTAACAGCGTAGCTGCAGCTTACTCTAACTTTTAGAATTATACAACACTATATCTAGATATTTATCTTTAGCTTTAAGTAAAAGTATAATACTATATCTAAAACAGTCTTTAGCCTGTACTATCTCTGCTTAAGTTACTTATTAAAGCGTAAAATTAGTAAGTAAAGTTTTATATAATATGCTTAATATAAAAGTATCTAATTTAACTAGAGTAATTAAAACATAGTTTAAAATGTTAATTTTAAAACTAACTTTAGTAAAAAAATGCCTATTAATTCTAATCTAGCTTAGTAGATTTATGTAGATGTAGTAACTAAGCCTTTATTTTTTTTATAGTATATTTAAATTTTTTATAGTTTTTTTTTTAGTTCTTTTTTTAGTTTTTTTTCTTGTATAACATATAATCTATTATTACTATAAGTGCCTAAGATAAGTTTTATCTTACTATAAAATAGTTTTATAGTAAGTAGTCTACTAAATATAAGTTTTGTTTAGACTATAGTGTTTAAATTTAACCTTTTATACCTACATAAATTATATAAGATAAAGAAGAGATAATCTATCTAGAGAATACACCTAAAAGTGTAAAAAAAGGAATGTTTATCTCTTCTATATAAGCTGCTTTATGTACACTAGTAGAATTAGCATGTTAGTAGTTAATCTAGTGTACATCTTTACTTTTTATTTAAGGCTATATAATAGCTAAGCTCTCTATTCTTGTAATTCTCTACTTTATATAATATAAGGTAATTAATAAGTGTAAGTAAATTAATAGTATTAAATAGCTATGTATAATACCCTCTTATATATTAGCTAATATCTAATACATAGTAGATTAGACCTAGATATAGCTTTAGAACGCGCCTCTTATAAGCTATACTAAGTTTGTTAAGAATAGCCTTTTTAAAAAGCTTATATAATTTAATTTTTTAATTACTAAAGGCTATTTTAAACTATATCTTATTATAGATGTTAGTAAAGATTATGTTACATATTTTTTAAAAAGTGCTAAGGATTATTATATAATTAAGAACTTACTAAAAAGTAGATACTTTAAAAAGAGTAACTAAAGCATAACTTTATACCTAGTATATAAGGCAACTATAGTAGCTTAGAATAAGATCTTTTTGTATAAACTCCTTACTAAGTAGACTAAGGTTAAGAAGGAGAAGAAGCTAGTAAAAAAAAAAAAAGTTAAGTAAAAATTAAGCTTTATTAAAAATAAAAAAAATAAAAAAATGCTTTTATATAATTATAAGTAGGCACTATCTTAGCTATTTAATATTAATTCTTAAGTGCCTTATTAGCTTTGTAGTATTAAAAAGTAGTATGTTTTATATAATAATTTAATTTATTTTTTTTATTTACTAGCTTAGTTTAGTTTTACTGTTTAACAGCTACTTATCCTAGTTACTGCGCAGAGGTATAGGCCTTAACTAAGTGCTACAGACATCTCTATATAGCTAAGTGCTATAGACAACCTTTATAGCTAGGGCGCTTTACTGCTTTTAAAAAAAATATTATATATACTTTAAGCTAAAACTATTACATTATTAGCTAAAGCTTTAGTAAGTTTATTTTTAATAAAAATAAGCTACTACTATAAACTATTACTAGCACTATTAATTCTTAAGTTATAGCCTAAACATAGAGGTTTACTAGCTAGCTTATTATTACTCTTTTCTTTTATAAAGCAGTAACTAGCATAGTTACGCTATTTATAATTACTACATGCTCTGCTAAAGTGCCCCTTAGCGCAGCAGCACTCTAGGAACAGTTGTGGGCCTGAGACAGCGCTATAGCATGCGCTGCACAGGTTGTCTACTACCCTTCTGCAAGATTATATAAGAATAGCGTTAATATATAAAGGCCTATGTAAAGCTATTTAATAAGGGGATATACTGCTATATATAAACTCTACATCCTGCCCTAGAAGGGCTAGCAATGCACAGGCCTGTGGACTATAAGCTAGTAGGGCTAGCTGCTACTGTCCTACATGTAGGACAGAATTAACATTAGCGCTAGCTTAGTTAGCAGCAGTAACAGCAGCATTATAAAGAATAAAAGCTCTATTTTAAGTGTTAGCTTTATATAACAAGAGTAATTAGAATACTGTAGGCTTAATGCCTACATTATTATTATTATTGTTGTTGTTACTGCTGCTGCTGCTGTTGCTGTTACTGCTGTTGTTGCTATTATTGCTATTGTTATTGCTGCTACTGCTGTAGTAGTAGTGGATGTGGAAGAGTGGTGGTGGCGGTAAGTATCTACAATTATTGTACAACGCTGTAGTAAAGGCAGTTGCTATAAAGGGCAGTTGCAATACAGTTACGTAAAACAACCCTTTACTCCTTAGATCTTTAAAAAACATTGTATAAATGCGTTATAGTATGTTTTGCCTAGTAAAATACTATAGTGTTTTATACCTAAAATGCTCCTAAGTGATTGGCGATTAGTTTTTTCCCTTCACCAGCTAACAGTCCGCCGTAGCTAACTATCTTCGAATCTCCTTTCTACTTCATGAAGAGTCAAGACTTGAGGAAGCTCCCTATATCGAATCACGCAACATGATTGGTCAATTCACTGTTGGGACAGCGCAACTCCTGTTCAGACACCATGCCATTTGTGATCCCTTATCCTCGATACTAACCCCAGCTGCTTATCATCTTTGCAAATTTCTTTACCCTATTTCCCAACTTAAATTCTCTTTCTGTTCTCTTTCGAGTTTCCCAGCCTTGTTACGCTTAAGGACGGCCCAACTGGAGCGGAAAAGCCCCGTGCCTGCTCACCAATCCTGCCGGTTATTCCGTCTTCGCTCCTCGCTCCCACGACCCCACATAGACGGATTAGCGAGTTATTTGATGCCGAGACCGAGTTGCCGCTACCGCTATCGCTAACGTTTAAAAGTTGAAATAATTGTCTGGATGGAGCTCTTGCTACAGAATCCTTCCACCACTATATGTTGCTAGCCGCCGATTATGGAAAAGAGAATAAGCTTAGAAAACGACGATGTGAAAGAAAAGGAAGATATACTAGGACAGGAGGCGGACCTCGTGCAGGCGCAACAGCCGTGGAATGTGAAAGATGAGGAGAATGGAATGGTGGCGAATGGAGATAGTGATGGTGATAAGGGCAACGAGGAGAGAGGAAGTGAATTGCCGTTTTCAAGGGGGAGATGTATCGCCCTCGTTTCGACAGTTGCCGGGGCTGCGTTCTTGAATGTAAAACTTCAGATTCAGGATGCTGACGGTATTCGCTAATAGTATGCAGACGCTTGGTGTTCAAGCAACCGTCATTATCCTACCAACGATCGGAAGAGCACTAGATATCCCAGATTCTCGGCAGCAATGGATTGTTTCTGCGTATTCACTTACCTTTGGGTGCTTCCTCGTACGCCCACCTTCCGTCAGCTTGCCATTCTAGACTAACTTTAGTAAAGCTACTTTGGGGAAGATTAGCAGATGTCTACGGCAAGCGATTAATTTTCATATGGGGGTCTATCTGGGTCACCGTAACATCTCTTGTTGTACCCTTCGTTTCGAATGAAATCGGTTTCGATGTCTTCCGAGGTCTCCAGGGGTTAGGTGCGGCTGCGATGGTACCGACCGCTATCGGAATTCTCGGAGTTACGTTCCCTCCCGGGAAAGCGAAGAATTATGCTTTCTCGTGCTATGGTGAGATCTTCTCTTTCCGCTCTCTTCTTCAACATACATACTAATGATGTATAGGAGCTGGAGCACCTCTAGGAGGCATCTTTGGCAACATCTTCGTATGGCTCTCTAGTGTTTTGCTGATCCGCACTAACACGATATAGGGCGGTGTCCTCGGTGAATATCTTGACTGGAAATGGGTCTTCTGGATATTCGCCATCCTAGCCTTCATCGTCACCATTGCAGGCTACTTTGTAATTCCTCTTCCATCCCTCCAACAAGAGCCCATCAGCATCCGTAAATCCGTAGACTGGGTCGGCGGCACCCTGATCACTGTCGGCCTACTCATCCTTCTCTTCGCTCTTTCTGAAGGCAACGTAGTCGGATGGAGTATATCATGGATACCTATTCTTATCGCGGTCTCGATGTTCATAATCGCGGTTTTTGTGGTATGGGAGTGGTATTTGGAGAACAAAACGGAGAGACGACCGTTGATGAAGATCTCCATCTTCAAGAATGTGAGGTTCTCAGCTGCAAATATTATCATGCTACTTTTCTTTGCTTCGTTTAATAACTTTCTTATATTCGCTACCTATTGGTGACTTCCCCTCTTTCCTCCATATCCCCTTCCACATACCCAACACCTCAGGAAAAGTAACAAAGCTCAGGTTCCAAGACTACCTCGCCCTCTCTGTAATCCAAACCACGATCCGCTTCATTCCAACTGGTGTAAGCGGCGTCATCGTGGCCTTCATAACCGCGCAGCTCCTCTCGCGAGTACGGGGCGACTTCCTTCTTACCTTTGGCACAGCCTCCGTGTCCATTTCTTCCCTGCTCTTCGCAATCCCCATCCCCGCATCGACTACGTACTGGGCTTACGGCTTTCCAGCTATGGTTCTTAGTGTCTGTGGCGCCGACACCTTGTATCCTGCTCTTACGCTCTTCACGGCAAAGAGCTTGCCACCGGAGGATCAGGCGTTGGGTGGAGCGTTGATTAATGCAGTGGGGCAAGTTGGAAGGGCGATTGGGCTTGCGATTGCGACGGCAGTGCAGACGGCCGTGATTGCGAGGGAGAAGGGACTAAGTGTTGAGGCTATTGGTAGCACTGGTCAAGGATTGAGGCCTATGGATGAGGCATTAAAAGCTGGATTGAGAAGTGCGTCTTGGTTTAACTTGAGCATCGGTGTGGCGGCCTTGGTGGTGGTGCTGGTTTTTTTCAGAGGCGCGGGGAAGATTGGGGGAAAGCATTAGGTCCTCGGTCCGCATCCCCAGCCGGTATTCATTGGGGTCTGAAAGCTGAGGGAATAACTAAATCTTCTATACCCTTTCCGTAAATAGATGGGCCACTAGAAAGTAGAAGCCCCGACCCCATATCCATCACCTATCCATAACTCACTACATCCAGATCTTATTAGAACAGTATTTCACTATCCATAATCCTAGTGTTGTCGGCTTGCGCTTTCTTAATGATACTTGCTTGATATAAGTCTCTTGTCAGACTAAAACGCATTCCATCTCACCCTTTTGCGGTAATGAAGTTGGCAGTCATAGGAAATTCCACTTGATGTGTGTGACCGTAGAGTTGAACAACGCCCACTGACACGAATTCCTGTTAGCTGCCTATCCGGGCTCTATCGCGCTGAAATCCGCCGACATTTTAAGCAATATATATAAAGAAAAGAATAAGAGTATAGGGAAAGACCTCTTAGGCAAAATAACATCCGGAGCCTAAGAAAAGCCCGAATTACTCTCTATCCCTAAAGTTAAACGGCGGCACCAGCAGCTCAAAATCCGTGTTCCGATACACCGTAGCGCCCGAACTGCCGACATACATCAGCAAACTGTTCAAACATTTTGCCCGTCCGGCACGAGCATGGTCCTGATTAGCTAGCTCATAAAGACCTCTTTGTTAGAAACGTCTTCTTCGACGCCTGTGGATGAATTTCCGTTCCAACCACATTGGAGGAAGTGTATGAGGTCAGTGACTAGGCACCCCCAATTCTATTTGGCGGTATATCAAGCCTAGAAGCGGTCACGGGTTAGGAGGATTTATTGCTGGGAAGTGAGAATCGGGAAGGGAATGACTAGGTGGAGTTCTAAGGGTGGTTCTCGGTGACTAAGGTGGAGGCGAGGTTGAAGGGTGTGGCATTTATAGAAAGGAATGCTGCTCCTTTGCTGAGGGAGATGAGGGCGTCCGCTACCGTGTCGGGAGAGGTCGGTTGGTTCAGTGTTGTGATGGATTTTAGATAGGTTGTCGTGAAGTTTATGGAGGCGTCGCGCGTGGCCCTCGCTGCTGCCACCCACCTGATGGGATCCCATGCCAAAAGCCCTGGGGTGTCGAGTATAGGGCTAAAGGGCATGCTATGCTTCAGCGGAACAAGGTCGTGCGAAAGGTTGTTTCCGTACATGCCCTCGACTTGAGCTAGGCCACCGGCGCCGACTCCGGTACCTCACTCTAGAGAACTCTAGTTAATAGTCTTCCTCAGTTTTGGCACGAAGGGAACCGCAATGGCGATTTTCTGTCCGACTGCGCCCGCGGAGAGGACCCATAGCAACAAGAGATTCGATGAAGGTGTCGTTGGGGTCGGAGTACAGGCGGTAGACTTCGTATATGTGGCCGGCATTGTTCGCGAAATAAGCTCTGAGATCTAACTTGGAACTTCTGACCACGGTGTTAGTAAGGGCTATGCTTTAGAAGTTCCTGCTCCAATCTAAGACGCAGCTACAGTCTCATTTCCAGTGTATTTGATGTAGAGCACGGATTGAGCCAGTCGGAATTCTCGCTGCTAAACTCACTGTATTGGGGAATTTGACTTCTAAGAAGATTTTCTGAAAAATATCACCTGCAGCTATGTGACCGTCCCTCACGCGGAGAACTCGGCTGAACTGAAACCCTCAGTCTCCGTACTGACTACAGTGAAAGGGGCGAAAGGCTTGGCACTAAATGCAAAGTTAGCTCTTGTGATATTAGAATTTGCCACACTGAATCCAGGGGGAAGAAGGGATTAGCATTGATTAATGACATTTTAAATATAGCCGAGGATACAGTTACCTGGTTGCTACGTAGGAAAGCGGGGGTAGTTGCAAACACGAACCTGAAGAACGTCACGATGTCCGGAGGGTGTAGAAGGTAAGCAGTAAGTTCGAGCAGGAAAGGCGCAGGCAGCTTCCGCAGGCACCTAAACAAGCAGGAAATCCACGGCCTCTGCTCTCACAGGCTATTCGCTACCAAAATGACGTTATTTACGGTAGAGAGTGGTTCGGAATGACAAGATCATGCCAGGTGGTGGCATCTCTTCTGTAACAAAACCCCTCTCACCCTATTTTCAAACGGCGTCAATGCACCTTACTGATCGTATCATTAGAGGATCTTTAGCGTGGGTGCAGATATTCCCCCATTGTTACTTTGCCCTAACTTCGGTCTGTTTGTGAGTTCGAGGATTTTCTACGATTGGAGATAGCTCGCTGTGTACTAATCAGAGAAGGGAATCTTTTTGTGCGGCTCCGCTGCCTCAAAACCGTAAAACTACTCATGAAGATCATAGAGGGTGGTTGAAAGAAATTTATAAGTTAGTAGACCTGTGCTAAAGTGGAAAATCTGCGCGTTATTGTTGTACCTAAGCTCGAATATTTAAGAAAAGAACCTGAAACGCATCTCTTGTATTGAATAATGAAGTCTGCGCGTCACTAGACTTCTGAAAAGTAATGGCCAGGTATTCCTATGTGCAAAACGACGTCAACGGTATCATGGCGGCCTTTTCTACGCGCAATTGCTGTTCGCAGGGGGTTACAGATATCCTAATTATGATGGGTCATCACGGGGAGAGAGCTAAGACCTCACCTCCGAAATCCCTATTACTGGTACACAAACGCAACGATATAGGCTCAGCGAAACCGAAGTTATTACAAACATCGTTGAATTTTGATATTGTTAAAGATGGGGAAATTTTTGAAGGTAGAAGTCTCGTGGTGGTTTGACGCACCCTAAATCCAGGTGCGAGCCCCACAGAGCCTTTCCAGCGGGTACCATGCGCTCCTCCCAATAGTTTATTGTGCCTTCTTCACCTTGTTCCTGCCCCGGCCCACGCCCATGCCATATGTGTAGACCAACGCACCACCGAGATACGCCGCGAAAAGACAAGTGGGAAGAGCGAGCACAGAGCTGATGAGGACATTTGTTCCGCTCGGCTCGAATCCCACTACCGTCCTGCGAGTCCACCAGTTGTATGCAGAACCGAACACGCCGACGTCGTTTAACATAGCGTGCAGGACCCCTATTTGCGCCTTGCGAGAACCGAAACCATTGCGCTTGATTAACGGCATCAGTTCGATCGCTCCACTCAGAACTGCGGGCACCGCGGTAATGAGGGTGAGCAGAGTTGTATAGTAGGAAAGCTGCGGGATCATGGAGGGAGAGAGTTGCACATCCAGCGTCTTGGAGGCTGAGGCGACAAGACCTGCAGTGGTAGGATGGGTTGAGGCCAAGTACAACACATCAAGAGCTCCGGTCAGGGTGATAAAGGTGATGGGGAAATGGACAGTCGCGGGATGCTTAGGATGACTAGATGATGTTAGCTTGAGAAAGAGGTTTATGGGGCGGAGTTATCGAACTTGGCCATGGTGCCAGAAAAGCCGGTGTCTAGGAAGCCAACTAAGTAGATACGTAAGATGTGAAGTCGCCAGGGGACTTCAGAAATCAATTAGGGAGGATTAGGGCTAATGTCATCATTCATGGTGGCTGCGGAGAGCCGAGTCCAACCTAAGGTCGCACAGAATGATCGAATTGGGGCCAATGTAAAGGTAAGAATTGTGGTGTGTGTCTAACAGTCCGGAAGCATCAGTTTCGGGAACAGGACACATATTGAGAAGAAAAGATCGTGCAGAACAAAGGATTGTGGTGAGAAACTCGCCTCATGTGGCCGAGCAAGTTATACCAAAGCGGTTAGCCATTCCAGCCACACCAGCGCCGCCGTCTCAGCCTTCGTAACCCCAAATATCGTGGCTGCCATTCGCTTCTCCACACTCTCACCATCTTCTTTCGCGACATGTATTCTTACCCGGATTGCTATGGATCATGCAAAGGGCTCCCCTGTGCAGGTGGACTGGCAGGCTGATTCCTACTGGCGCACTCGTCGTCTGTCTCCTGCCCAGATCCAGGTCCACGACATACGCCTGGAAGGATTGAGGACCGATGTTGGGCCTATGCTGGAGATGAAGGAAATTTACTCGTCCACACTACTTCCTGAGTTAGAAGGGCGAGACAAACTAATCAACAGTCTCCCTTTAGAAGAAGCTACGAAGAACAAGAATGAGCAAAGTCACCTGCGATCGCTAGCTACTGAATATGGCTGGATGAACTGCCTTCGCAGTAGAGGGGTCCAGGAGTCTATTTACGATCCTCCCGAGTATCGAAAAAGCAGATGGATGTAGGTTTTGGATTTTGAATCGCGTTCTTGGGCTGACAAATTGTTAGACACATCTCGAGCAAGTACTCTGACTATCTATCAGGGGTGAGGAAGATCCATACAGACTCTTCGGAGAAAATTAACTAATTCTTCTGTAGTGTCTACTGGCGCTTTCAGACTGGAGTAAGAATCCTTCCGACATTGTGGCAGCCCTCCATCAGCTGGATCATTGCGTCTATCAAAATGAACGATTCTCGAAGCATGGTAGATATTTCGCGCCCTTTTTTCAAGAGCTTCTCAAAAAAGAACATGGTGGCTCACAAGATGATGGAGAAGAAGGACCTATGCTACTCAGCGTACCGTTTATGGATTGGACGGTTGAGGGCCAGACGCCTCCATTACGATTCCAAGTAGATCCTCGCGAAGGTTACCAATCTAGTAAGACGTCGTCGCATCTTCTGAGGTCCATCTTGCAGCATTTCTATCGCTTGGAAGATACCACAGATCGTGAGCCTTTGCAAGCAAGTCCTGCCTTGACATCAAACTCGAGATGTCGTTAACATAGCACAGGTGTTCACCAAACATAGGCCCTGGCTGACTGACCGGTCGTTGGATCTGAAAGTCCGACGTTGGTACGGTCACTACCCAACAGGCTTGAACGTTGACGAGCTTTGGATTCTCGTTGTTGACTCTCGCCATGTTGTCACCTTCTCGAGCAATCAGTCTTGGAAATCTCGTTGGCCCCCCCTACAACTGTCTGCTCGGATCATGGAAATCTCGTTTCGTGGACTTCGTAACGCTTTTCTCAATTCTTCTACGGAGCAGGATTATACGTCAGCGACTCATATTATTACTGCGCTAAGTGGTGCCTTGGGAATGCTGCACCGAAGCTTCTGGACTGATATCACACTTTGTCTCTCGGACCGATATGCAAGCTATCTGGGTCACCTGCAGTACAGGCTTCACAGAAGCCCTAGCACAAAACTTGTCATGGATCTGTTGCAAGTTCAAGAAGAGCTCAATATCATTATTCAGATCATGGACCAGCAAATTGAGCTGGTGACGAATCTCCAAGATACTTTAAAACACGGGAGGAATCGTGGACAATCTCACAGCTCTACACGCACCTTCCAGCACCGTCCAACCGGATCCATCCCGCATGCAGATCGGGCAACTTACAGACAACTCTCATTTTCGCGTCTGTCGGACCCAACAGCCCAACTCCTAGAGAACCTTCAGAGGGAATACGTCGACCTTTGTGACCTCCGAGAGAACAGCAACTCGTTGATTAATCGCACAATCCAATTGGTAAATATCCGCCTGGAGGATCACGGGAAGGCGATATTGGTCTTTACCATTGTCACTATCATTTTCCTCCCATTGTCATTTGTATCCAGCTTCTTTGGCAGTAAGTGTTCTATCTGTCCTTCCTTGCTACCATTTTGGGTGACACCTGGCAGTGAATTTCTCCGATATCCGGAACATGGAAGCAACACAGCGTTTGTTCTGGATTATATCTGGGGCCCTTACAGTTGGTACTGTTGGTTTCGCTATATTCCTCGCATTTTATGGTGGCGCAATCGTCGATTGGTTTGTTTCTTGGAGAGAGAACCGGCACCGTCGCACTAAAGCACCCCCCCCAACTCTTCGCCTTATTGAGAAGCGCCAATCCGGATTTAGGAATTTCGAAGTTTTAGATACGATACAACGACGACAGACAGGAGTGTTCTAAAAACCTCCACATTGCTAAACTCTATTTTTAATTTCCATTTTCGTATTCACTTCGAGCGCATTGATAAAATTTCTGCGCTTTCTTCTTCAAGATCATCATTTGCGTCTTCAGTTCATATAGCGACGGTTCTCACAACTTAGTCTTCTGTCGGAAATCGATGTCAGTCATTTACGCCACTCTCCACCTGTTTCTAGTGACAGCTAACAGAACTCAGTAAATTGTAATTTTACACGTTTTAGTAGCTGAGAGTACAAGCTGCCTTTGTCGGGTTGCATGATCTATTAGTTTCATGTCTTCGGCAAGCTGTCCTATCGGATTAATATTCCATCTTTTCATGCAGGTATTCCCTCTTCCTTTATTTACTTTGACCCTGGATCATCGAAATACGCGCAAAGCGGGTTTCGGTAATCTACAATCTGTCAGCAGCCCGTCTCGCAGAATTAAACACCCGAAACTCACAGTCACCTTCTGGACTCTGCCAAATATCCGAGTTCTTTATGTAACAGAAATCAGTCGTCTCACTCCACCAGGTACCGTTGTTCTCAACCAAGCATTGCAACCAGATCTCTTTATTGAAGGGATACCGTTTCTCAACTTTGCAGGACTCCTTCGGGCAGCTTCGACACTTCGCATTATCCTCGCCGACAGTAACGTTGATGAGATAATTCGCGCTCTGGCCTATTGGTGCGGGCAACGGATGTCGTTTATCTATTTGTGACGTTCCATTCTCGTTAAAGTGTCTCTCGATCTCGAGGAAAGGAATCGGGCCGCAGTTGTCAAGATAAGTAATATCCGGCTTGGAGTAAAGACCAATCTCCGCAACATAGCAATTGTTTGTCGTCTTCATCCAGTATCTAATCCAACTGTCAGCAGATAATATCTCAAGTAACGCTTTGGAAATCATCTCACGGGTCGTCAATCACCATCTGGCCTTCCTTCGTCCAGCATGTCAAGGTAACGTCCGTTTCTTCCGGCAAGTATGCGGCAACATCGCAATCGATTTCCGGACATATTCGGCATTCGGTCTTGTACTGGAGTGTTGCGTCTTCCGTTGTTATATGTTCTACCTCTGAGTGCGCACCACAATATTTCAAGTCCTTGGTGTCTATACAGTCTCATCAGATTCTTCCTTCACGAGCGACAAACCGAATGGCTTACAATCTCCCTCATATTCCTGAACATCCCATTGCGTCACATAGCATCCGGCTTCACTCCTCAACCAGAGGCTATAGATATGTGCGTCAGCCTCCTGCCAACCTCAACTGATATTTCCAAGTTAACTTACTTATCACCCATGATCTTGGTCCCTCTTGTCCAACAGGTGGTATTGAAAGCATCCCCTCCTCCATATGCAAGCTTATTCGTACAAAGCGAGTGCGGGCATGCTTTGCATTCCGTGGAGTAATCCGCCGAGGTGGTGATGTAAGGCTTCACAGCAGCATCAACCGTCATCAAGAGCATGGTGAGGGGTAAGAAACCCAACAGGGGCGACCGATAACAGCGGGGTCCCATATTCTCCAGACGGTCCTATAGGACGGTGCAATCCGGTGGATCAGGGGACTGGGAAGGGAGTGAGACTCGCAGTCAAGAGATAGAGATAGGAGGAAAGATACGCAGGATGTGTTTTACAGCGACTTGGAAATCCGGGGGACCCCACAATCGCAACGCAGAACTAGATTCCACAAGGCCGATTCAGAATTTTTCGCGCGGTGGAACAGGAACGATCGTCGGCCTAATGGAATGGCAGCAGGGTCCTGCCAGCCAAATATAACAGAAGGATTATTGTGCCCTGCCCGGGACGGACAATATGTGCCATCACTCCACATGGTACTCCTGCGCCGCTCGACACGCTATGCAGTATAATCTCTATATCCTCACTCACTGCGGCCGTATTACACCACTGGTGGAACCTAAATGGTAAAAAGACGAACGAAAAACACTAAACCGCGAATCTCCCACCGGTGCTAGACCCTTCTCAAAGCGAAAAGTCCGCTTCTCAATACTATGCCCTACAGTGTAACAGGTAAAGCATCCGCCCGGAGCCCAGACCCTCCGGTGTGCAAGCCGCTGCTAAGCTTTTTCACTTCCAGCTGAAGCGCCTGGTATAATGTGCACCAATCCCACGAATCCCGCCATACAGCTTTGATCTATCCTACAGTAGCTGCTCCGTGTTTTCGAGCGCTTGGGGTTGTGGACAGCCGGGGTGTGGCATCCTTGGTGATTTTCCGGACCGCACCAATTTAAAGTGGATTTCCGTTTTGGGAGTTTCAGGCTAAGTGCAAGACAACCATGTTTGGAACCGAATGAAGTGGAATTTTGCTCAGATGGAAAGGATTGTCTAGACTCTTGCGGTAACCTATTAAAGTCCTATTGCAGGTACGCAATTTTGTCCGGTGGAGACAGGATGCGGCTGCTGACTTGGAACCCTCTAGCCAGGCAGTCGCGCCCGATGCTAGTACTTGGTACTTGGGATCAGGCTTAAGTATTTCAATACGTTTGTGTGTTTTCTTCGGACGTCCTATGCATCACAAGCCAAACTGCATCCACGTGTAATAACGTCCAGGAGCCTCAAAAGTTCGATGTATTTCTTCCCACCTCGGACGGCCATGAATTGAAACCCAGAAATCGAAAGATGCTATCATACCCGGAAACTCATCTCATTTGGTTTATTGGAGATGAAATAATAATACGATCTGTCATACCATCTTGCGACTTCAAGTCTGACCGCTGCAATGATACCGTGTTGCTCACGAGTGATGCCGCCCGAGATCTGACTTCTACGACCCGAATGCGAGGCGTCAGAATCCTTTCAAGGGAGATACCACGTGGCAATCCGGATCCGCACACATGCCGTACCAGCACCCAACTAGAAAAGAGGGATCCCCTTTATGGTACTCGCACAAGCACCTATGCAAACAGCTGAGGCACGGAACCGGCCTTATACAACGTAAATAAATCTCAGATTCAAATCTCCTATCTAATCTTGTTATTCACAAGTTCGATGTTCAACAACCTTTGTATTCACATTCCCAATCAGCCATCTTATATACATACTCTCCAGCTGTTCTCGCCATAAGCCCCCCACTCCTTACTGGGCTTTTTATTACTTCTCATTCTGCTGTTATGCCATAAAGACCTTCGGCGCACTAGCATACGCCTTCCAAGTGTCAAACTTGCTACTCTTCGCCTTCGACAAATCCATCTGATAAGCACCTTCGTTCGTATGCTTATTAATCGTCGCACTAGGGCTTGTTTTCGCGCTCGGGGCAGCGGCGTTCTATTTTGAGTGGCATCAGCACTTGCCTATAAACCCCATACCAGAGTGGGGAAATAGAAGGGTAGTCATACTATTGCCCATCCAAGCGTAGGGTTGTTGTCGGCAACCGCGAAAGTCGTCTTATCAGTCTGGATGCATTTTCCGCAAAGGAACGTGTACGTCCAGTGCGTCGAGTTGGTATAAGTTCCATTGGGAATGACGGCCTGGGTGAAGGTGCCTGTCGCGACCGCTGGGGAGCCGTATTGTCTGTCACACGGGCAAGCCTGTTAGCAGTTGACTTATATTTTTTTCATATACGGTGAGTGTCTCATATGGATGCTTGTTCCATAGCCATGTCATCCGGTCTCATCTTCAACCTTTCGAGCGTTCCCCTTACCCGCCACCCAGCTCCTAAAATTACCAGAAGAAATATTGGGGAAACATACGCTGTCTTCCTGAACGAACTAACAATATTCTGGCCATTCGGCCACGCAACAATCAACAGCTTACTCAACATAGCTCCTCCCAGACTGACGCCCGACCATCCCGTGCCCTTGCCTCCGATCGTAGCAATAAGGTCGGTGCTTGATCCATCGGCCGGCAGCGCGAGGCCGAAGAAGTAGCCGGTTTTGGCGTCCATGAAGTAGTTGAATGTGATGCCAGACTTCGCATCTGTGTAGGGTGAGGGCACTACGCTTTGGGCCAGTGCGGCAGGCGCGAGGAGGGCAGGGAGGAAGGCGGAGAACTTCATCTTGACTGCTGGGGAGGCTGGTGGTGGGAGAGAGGTGGGATTTTGAGGGACAAAACAGAGAGAGCTGACGATTGGAGAGGGAATAAGACAGTCACACACGCACAGAGAGAAACAGACACAAATAAGATCGTCACGTTTCAGAGATTCTCTTCTCCCTGGTATCCACCTCCTCCCCCAATCTCCCCTCGCTTTATACCTCTCCCAAACCCCAGGCAAAATCATCATTCCCCTTCCGCTCATTCGCTGAGCCACCAAAGCTCTCGCCCTCTCCGCTTACACTTCCTTCCCTCCAACTCCCAAATTCCAAATTATAAACCCAGGTATCCAAGGCAGTTGCAACAGCATGTGCAGATAGATGGATATGAGGCTTCATATGCGGCGTGCACATATCGTCAATCTGCCCAGATAAAAGATCTGAAATGCATAGCTTCGGATTGGTGGGGTGTCAGCGGGTTCATATCAGCAACTGGCCCGGAGCCTTGCACGGTGCATGGGGGTTTCATTGTGGGGTAAGAGATTGCGGCGTGTTGGAGATTGGATTGGGGATGAGATGGGGAGAGTAGAGCGACGATGGAAGGTGGACCCGTGAGACGTAGAACGATATAATAATGGATCGGCAATTGATACAGGGACGACGCACAAGCGCACGCACACTCGCTTCGAGGATTCCTTCCTCTCGAGGTGGTACTTCATTGTGTGGGCGTTATGCGAGCTTCGCTCGCCGGAAGCTCCTGTGGGGGGTGTTTCAAACAAATCTACAGCAACGGCCTTTAGCCGATTCATCTCATAAACCACTATTCATCAGCCAATCAAACCGCTTTCGATTATTCGACTCACCCTTGCCGGCCGATTAAGCTATATCGCGCCGAGCCTGATGCGTGAAGCTTAAAGTGATGCGAGTATGCAACGGACGCTTGGCGCGTGAAGGTCCGGACCGCGATCCGCGACCTGTGCGGTTGTTGTTTAGCGGATCTATGGAAGAGATTGTGAGTGAAGGTGGTGCTAGTGTTGGGAGAATTGAGAGGAAGGAAAGCATGTTAAGGCGAAGTGAGGCTGTTATTGATATCGATGGAGACTATTAAATACCTGGATATGGGAGAATGATAAAGGGAAAATCCATGGTAAAGGGAAATTGTGGGGAATCAGTTGTGTCCAACTATGACTATGTATACAATACCAAAGTAATGGATTGAAATGAGTAAAAGGAGGATCTAAAAAGTTCCGGCCGCTCTTCTCGGTTAAGCAAAACAGTGTCCCAGTACGTCACCAATTACACTAAAGCTTACAACGCCATTAGTTGATTCCAATTCCACTAGCTAATATATTAGGCTTGCAAAAGCCAAAGGAAGAGGAACACTACGGGGAGGAGACACCCTTGACTGAGACTTTTCTCAGATCAAGCCGACAAATGGTTCAGTAGACGCGGCTGGCGCAGAGGTAAGCGAGACGTGATCCTTCGATGGCCTCCTTGAAGCGAACCCATCTACGCGGTGAGAGGTTTTCTGGCAGCGGCTGCACTTTTCGTGATGATGATCCACGTGCTTAAGGTTGGTGGTTTGCTTTCGCAGACTAGAGGGAGATCTCTCTAATTCGTGGCGTTGGGAGTAAGTAGTGTTGGGGGAGGCTTCGGCGTGTTCACCATCAGTAGTGGCATGTCTTGACATTGGCTGACCGAGCTTCTTCGTGGATGGAGGCTGCGGTGCAAGATTAGTCTGTTGGGCTCCCCTGTGCTCGTGTCGCCGTTGATAATCTACTGAGGGCGAGGAACCCGAGTTTCGGAGAATGTTGGGGGGCTTTTGAGGGGAAATAGGTGGATGGACAGAAGATCGCGGTACAGGATATGGTGGGGGTGAAAGAGAAGGAGAACCACAAGAGAATGCATAACTCTGGCGAGAGACGGAGTGAAAGTCGACGCTCGGAACGGCTTGCTGAAGCTGTGGTTTTGGAGAAAATGCAGGCTGGTCGAGAACGATTAGGTCTCCTTGAGTGCAGCCTGCTGTTTTTGGTTCAGTAGCGCATGTAGCCTTATTCTCACTGTCGTTTATAGCGGTATTGTGCTGAAGGTCAGCGGTCTCGTTCCAGAGAGTTACATGCCGCGCATCGTGAGTTTCTCGCTTGGGAATTTGACTCCAGGTATTGTGATCCTCTGAGTAGGTTGATAACTCGCGGCTCTTTTCATTCTCGTTCATATGGTGCTGGTGCCATGTACCACCGGTTCGAATTGCAGCCTTCTCCTTCCACCACTTGGGTACAGAGCTAATACCAATTGAGCGCAAAACATTCAAAGAAGGCATCTCATGCTTGTATCGACAGCCTTTCGCTGTATACCCACACTCGCCACGCCTAAGCCAATAGGTGCAGTATACCTTCTTTGGCGGGTCTTGTTTGATGCCTGATGGAGGAAGAAGTTGTTGCCTGTAGTCAAAGCGCTGTACTTCTGTCTGAAAAGTGCCGACAATGCCGTCAGTGGGTAACTGTAGATTTATATTGGAAGTGCATTCTTTCACTTTGGGATGCATTGACTTACCACCGGGCGTTTTTCCAAACCAGAAGTAGCCAATCCAAGTTTAGTCGAAGAACATGTAGCATGACGATGATCTGGAGACTCTGCCTGAGACCATTTGAGAGACCTGGGTCTCGGAGGAGGTTGGAAGTTAGAGTTACGGTTAGGCATTCTTCCTAGTTTCATAGCATAACCCTCGCCTCTAGCTTTGGCATTAGAGGGTACAAATATAGGGGAGCGAGGTGATTGACATATTGCTTGGATGCTGACCTGAGGGGTTGAGGTCTTCGTACCAGAGGCCAAGGGTCTAGGTGAAAGGGGTTGTTCGGATGTTTGGACCGCAAGCTGGGAGGGATATGCCATGGTTTCCCGTATGAACTTCCACTTCTCCACCGCAACTTGCCAATGACTCAGCGTGCATTGAACTCCTTCAAGCTGAAAAGGAAGTTGATCGGCCGGCACTAGCGGTACCATGGATCTGTCGGACCGGACGATGAAATAGCGAAGTTCTTCAGCGAGTGGAGTGGAGCTAGAAGTCGAAGGGGCGAAGGCCACTGAGGCCTTACCATCATCAGAAGCCATGTGTCAGTAGTGACTATAGCGCAAAGGAGGAGAGATCTCCTTCCGCTAGCCCTACTATATTCGCTCGATAGGAAGTGACCGTTGAGAGGAGAAGTTCCAACTCGAACCGGAGGAAGCTCCTTTATATTTGAGCCAGAATAGAAAGGAGTCTTGACAGAGCAAGCGATGTCAAGCATTCTGTGGAAACCAAGCGCGAAAGTATCTGGGGACAATTTGGCGGGTTGGACATGGGCAAACACTACGCGTAAGTGTTCCCGTGCTACAAGTTTGGCTCACGTTTGCTACCACCAATCATCGCAGAACGAGTGTCCCGAGCCAATCGCGCACCATGTCTCCCAGACAAGCTGCACCGTGAGTGATTTGACGAGGCAGGAAGGCAGCGTGGAGCATGCCGCTAGAAAATCCCAGGGCATTTGAGGAAACACAAACTACTTGTAGTAGCAGTGGAAGATGCTGAAATGGCACCTAAGATGTGCTTGATGTAGAAAAGTGACTACTGCTTGATAGGCCCAGTGAACGACGAGAGGGCAAAACAATTTCCCAAGGAAACTTTCGAAGCTTCATAGTTCCGTAAAACAAAGAACGACGTGAAGCCTGATGCGGGGGTCTGAGTAGTAAGTGCTAGGCGTATCGACTACTGGCAGAGGAATCCGCCATCAATGGGAAGTGGCACACCGGTAACCCAGCGAGCATCGTCGCTCGCCAGGAACACAGCAACACGAGCGACATCGTCCGGGTCGCCCATTCCCCCAAGCACATGGGCGTCGTTAATCTTCCGCAGCGTCTCCGGCTCATTTTGGATGTTTTGTGTCATTGCAGTTTTGAGAACTATGAGACATGTAGTTAGGTAGCGAGCAGTAACGCAGCTAAGACAGGACTAGGGCCACGTGTCCAATGGAGTAGTAGAAATTGACGACTAGGACTTACAGCCAGGGCAGAGAGCGTTGCAATGTATTCTTTCTTTTCCATAGTCTAGCGCAGGGCTTCCAACGGGCCGTACTACGGTCCGTACAAAGTGAACCGTAACGGTCACGTGTTCAGTACGAACGTACCGAGTTCGTGAGCCGTACCGTACGATTAATGATGCCCTAGGTACGGTACGTAGTACGGATGTCTCAAAAATGCCTATTACAGACCATTTTCTATTCCAGAGTTATCTATCCACGCCTCTTGCCGCCTTACAGGCCTCATCTAGTCCTATCTGCTCTTGTTACTAGGGAGAACTAGTTATTTTATAGTTAATTAGACCTTAATCTTGCGTCTCTAGAGACCCATAGTCTTAGCTGTTTCAACTAGAGTACGGCGTACTTTAATCAAATCATACTACTCGTACAGATCACGTGAGCCGTAACAGTTACGATACGTACACCTACCTCTCCTCCCCCCTGTCGTACGAACGTACACAAAATCTCACCCGTACAGGCCTCAAAATCGCCCAATCGTACAGTACTACGCCTCGTTGGAAGCCCTGGTCTAGCGCGACCTGGCGCGTTAACATAACAGCTGCACCCTTGGAAGCCGCATAGGAAGCTGTGTGCACAGTCATTGCCTAGACTCGCTCGGGTGTTGAGCCGTGGGCGACAGCGGGTCACATACGCGTTCCGAAGTAGCCCACAAAGCCTTGAATGCTAGCAGTGTTTATGATCCATCCCCTATCGCCGATGCAGTCCGGCAAAAGCTCTTGCTTTAACATCTCCCGAATCGCGTATTTGCACCCCAAGAACATAGCCTTCGTATTAATTGCCATTGTCTTGTCATAATCCGCCTCATCGGTCTCGTGAATACGCATTGGGCGCAGATGGGTGCTCTCGATGGAAATCCCAGCATTGTTGACAATGATATCCAGCCTACCGAACTCCTTCACGCAAGAGAGCACTGCGCCTTCCACCTCCTCAGCCCTCGTAAGGTCCGCTTTAATGAAGACGTGCTTCCCACCATGCGTGTGCGTTAAGAGTTCGTGAGTTGGGGTACCAGTTACAATGCGGTTGTACAGGTGATCGGCTTTGCCGGTATCGGGATTAGTAGCGTTGCGGAGATGTGGGTACAGGTCAACGCAGCAGACATTTGCGCCTTCGTAGGCGTATGCCTTTACGATTGCTCGTCCAAGGCCCGAGGAAGAGCCTGTGACGAGAGCGGTCTTGCCGGACAGTCGGCCGGGCCGAGTAGACGAGGCACATCTGCTGGAGGAGCGTGGGAGGATAGAGAGTCTTGAGATAGACATGTTAGACACCATGGCTAACACTATTACAGGAATTAGGGCAGCAGCAGTGGCGGGGAAGCCGTCGCCGTTGCGCTTGGACCAAATCTGGGGTAGATTTGCAGGCTTCGGGACGATCCTCAGCCCCAATTCTCCGCTTGTGGCTTGAAACATTCACTACCAACAACCGTCCTGTCTCTGAATAACCCCCGGTTTACTACGCGAGTATTGCCGACAGAGGATATCCATCAATAGCTGCCCTCAGCATTTCATCCTTGCGGTGTTCAAGTCTCTATGCAGTTCCGAGATGACATGACTACACATATATTTTTCTTTCTTGTCTAATCCGTAACCTTTGACAGTATCAACACATTAGAGAAACTCGAGCCAATGGTTTCGCGCTGTGCTTCTGAGATCGCGGAAACCCACGCTCTCCAATCGCATCCTAGCCGTACTATCTCCCATGAGTAATTTTACACAAATTCGATTTCGCATAACATCCGACCTAGGCGCTGGCCATTTTAAACTTTGAAGCCAGCCTCTTAGGGAGAGCTCTGTGTTACACCTTAACCAAGCTAGCGTCATCATCGGAACCTTCCCCGCGTAGCACCTGGGATCAACCGTGGTCCCCGTCGAATCAGCCACAGTTAATTGCGTTTCATGATTCAGGACAACACTGATGGCGTAAAGCGTTGCTCGTGCAGGCCGTGTGCGAACCTTGGGACCATGCTGCTTCAAGGATGGACGATACATTTCGGCGTCTAGAAAGTGTCAAACTCTGAACGACTACTGACCACGACGGAATCTTTCCTTCATTCTCTTCTTTTCTTGTCCTTTCGTTTGCGACTCTGGCGTCTTCCCCGATGTCTTCTTTTCCATATGCAAGAAGGAGCGACAACAACGCGTGCAACTGACCAGACGCAAGCACGAAAACAGGCACAAAGTCTCTCAGACAACCTCCGAACAGTGGGATCATGAATGGCAGAAGCGGTGAGGTCCTTGCCGTAGCGGTCCTCTTTTTCATTCTCACATGGGCGACCGTCGCATTGCGAGTGTACACGCGATATTTCCTCACGAGGACCTTTGGTAAGGACGACTGGTCCATGGTTGCGACGTTGGCAATTTTCACCATTTATCTGGCTTTCCAAATTACGACTGTGGCCTACGGAACCGGCCAACACATCTGGGACCTCGAACCCCAAGATGCAAGAATCGCGCTGATATTTTGGTACCTATGCGAATTACTGTACGTCTTGAGCAATTGTACATTGAAGATCGCACTCGGCATTTTCTACCTCCGCGTTGCAGTACAGCGTTGGCATACTTGGGTTATCAAACTACTGATGACTGGAACGGTGTTCTTTGGCGGGTGTTACTTCTTCATGGCAGCTTTTCAGTGTATCCCAGGTAAGCTAGAAGCCCTCTAACAATATCGACTGACTAACTACCCCCAGTTTCGGAATTTTGGAATAATCACCCAGCGTCGAGCAGGTGCATTCCCAAAGCGCCAACCACAGGAATCACCTACGCCCTCAGCGCTGTAAACGCCTTCGCGGATTGGTCTCTAGGAATCTTACCTTTTTTTATTGTATTAGATCTGCAGATGAACTTAAAGACGAAATTCATGGTAGCAGGAATCTTGGCTTTCGCTGCAATGTCCGTGAACGTTCTTTCCCACTACTGGAGATCCACTTGCTGACTGGCACTCTAGTGGAAGCACCGGAACAATCGTCAGAATGAAATACATTCACTCCTTAACCAACGGACAAGATTTCTTGTGTAAGCCTGCCTTCCCTTCCCTCCCCTTCCCTTCGTTCTCCCGACTCACTCTCTCATACCGACCATTTTAGCCGCTAACACATCTTTCCAAGGGGCAAACACAGATGTAGCAATCTGGTCCACTGTCGAACCCGGCATTGGTATCACGGCCGCCAGCATGGCAACCCTAAAGCCCTTGCTCCAAACTTGTCTCTGGCGCATAGGTCCGACCGAGGCGCCCTCATCAGCCCGACTCCGCCCGTCCAACCGCAGCTCGCCAATGGGACAGAATCAGAAGCACTGCAGTCGGATCTGGTATCATCGATCACTTGGTCTGGATGACCTCCGACTCGTCAAGGGCAGCACCTTGGCCACTACTACGGGCCCGCAGAAACCGGAGAAGATGTGGCAGGGTAGTAGGATGAGGACGGAGGCTGTGGACGAAGGAGAAGAAATGGGAGGTACAGGAACAGGGACAGGCATGGGGAGAGGGATTAATAAGCGTGTGACAGTGGAGTACTCGTGCGAGGGGCTTCCGAGGTTAGAACTGAGCGATTTTTTAGAAAGAGACGGGTTATCGATATCATAATGAAGTATATGTAATTGAGAAATGAAGGGTTTGCGAAATAACGAACAATTAATTCATGCATTTGTTAGCACCTTTAGCTAGGCTCTTCTGCCGAATCTTCTAGCCACCTCCCAGACTTATTGGCCCCAAGAACCAAGAATACATATAACGGGACTACATTCGACAGGTCAAGAGATGAGCAAATTGGCTGCCGAATCGATGCAAACGGACATTATACACTCGGAACATGAGTGCTGCTGCTGTTGGGGCTCAATCCGTCAAACACTGACCAAACTTGTTGGGCATGTCAATCAGTATCTGCTTCCTCATGGACAGAAAACCAAACAATCAAAACAGAAATGCAAGAGAACCCACTTTACAGATTTCCCTTCTTTATGAGTTATCAACTCACCTATGAAGAATCAACACCCTCTTCCTCACCACCATCCGCTTCACCAGTCAACATCTTCAAGCACCTCTTTTCCTGTCGCAAGGATTTCTGAGACATAATCAGAGGCAGGACTTGCGCGTACTCCTCATGTTCAGCCTCGTACTCTTTCGGGGGTCGAGTTTCTCTGGATGCGGCTTGCTCGACAGGGTTGTAAAACTGCTCGATATCTGTCTCTAGGTCCAGTTCGAAAAGTTCCTCGTCAAGTGCCAATGTGCTGGTACTCTCGACTATAAATTTACTGTTCAGCGTCAGGGATCTCAAATACCTACCCGTGGAGCGCCATCCGTATCCTGGACCCGGAATGGGGGGCTCCGCCACCGGGTTCTGTTCTTGGACAAAAACCTCCTCGCCTTGAACAAAAGCTTGAAAAGCATCTGAGTGGACGGGCTCCTCTAGGGTTTGCGACGGAGTTAGTGACTGGACAGGTGCAAGAAGAGGCAAAGGCGACTTCTTTCTCCCATTCGGGATCAGTCGCGGGGACAACCCCCATTCGGATCATATGCTCCGGTTCGCTCGGGATTATGTGGAAAGCTTGGACTCTCCGGGTAGAGGGGATGGGGATGGGGTTTCCGTTGAACTTGCAGGTGTAGGCTTAGTTGCAGGTGCATCTACGAGAGATCTTAGTGATTCAATCGTCAGTCTTGGACGAATTCTTCAATCTCGTTCGGTTTACTAGCCCTTGGCTTCTTGGCCCCTGCCTTCTTGCAGGGTTTAGTGGCTTTGTTAGCATTTGGCTCAGCATTCTTGCGAGGCTCGGTATTCTTCTTGGGCTCGTGAGACGTGGTGACTTTGCAGGGCGCTTGGGCTTGAGAGCCTCAGTTTCGGCTGCGCCATCTGGGATTCGGAGGCGGTTCAGTCGGTGAAAGCTCTTGCTGATTTTCGGAATCCTTCGCGTTGTTATCTCCGTCCTCGGCCTTCCTTTTCTTCGTCGTCTTTCTAAGTTGTGGGGCCTTCCCTTGGTCATAAGAAAGTTTGCAGATTAGATACTCAGCTCAATGGTACGACCTTCATGATGCTCGGCAACTTTCTTCGCAGCGCCTTCCTTATAATTCTCCTCGGAAACCCTGCTGAACCTGTAGTTAGAGCGCTCTATAAGCTCAGTGACAGAAGCATCAAGGTAGTCGCGGAGTAAGCTAGCAAGATACTCACGCTCAGCCTGAACCCATGTAGTCTCATAGGTTATACGTTGGAGTACCTTACTATGTGGGCTGAATATCAGCCTCATGGTGCGCGGGTCGCGTCAGTTCTTAGGCTACACGGATTTTCTTTCTTTTGGTTGGTTGAGATAACGAAAAGGCGCTTGGGTTGCTTAGGCTTCCGGGCTTTGCGCATGTCAATGAAGGTAACGGCGGTGTTGTTGACTTACCTTGAAAGAAGAGGGCTGGAGTTTGTGCTTGTACTCTTATTTACTATCTACAGAGACGCTTTCAGAGAACTTAGTGATGAAATGCTCACTATTTACGAGGGCTGTGACTTTGGTAGACTTGTTGAGAGGGAAGGCCTCATCAATAACCATAATCTTGTGGACTGCAGGGGTACCTTCAATTGAAAACGGTCTTGGTCCTCATGATTGTAGATGTGGTATTGCTTTAACTAGTAGGTGTCAATATCTCCGTGCTCAGAAGCTGTGTTCTTGAAGGATTAGCTACGGTTATACAACCCTGCTGCACTCGCCGTACCGCCATCCCCTCAGGCTTAGACCCTGTCTTTGGTGGCAATCTTTCAGCTGTTCTGTTTTGTTTCATGTGGATGTGCTCATCATCTACAAAGCATATCGGTGTGCTGCTGACTGTGGAGGTGAGCAGCCATTGCTGAAGAGGCAAATGGATCGAGTGTCTCCAGATGCACCTGGGTCATAAGGCTTCAAGTAATCTTTGGCTTAAGCTTGTAGGAACCTAGATCTGGTGACTCCAACTCCTCGGCTTGTACAACGGAGACCGACGAGGGTGGTGTTGGTGTTGTTGGCGATCTTCGACGTTCACGACGCCTGCTGTAGTACCGAACTGAGCGGGCCGCCTTGGTGCTTGGCCAAACTTCACCTCCTCCTGTCATCCATCTTAGATTCTCCACATTTCCACGCGTGCAATCCGATCGCAGCCGCGCCCTAGTTCCAAATTCAATTTCTTTTCTTGCTCTTCCATGCTCAGCCCTGTTGTTTGAAGTCCGCCCCGCGCTCCTCGTCGGCAGCCCCACGGCCACTTCTGCAGCCTGCCGTGGATTGACAACACACGGTGCTTAGGTCAGAACTAAGGCCTACAGCTGTCATTATCAATAACAATAGACCGGTGTAGGCGGCTTTGCAGTTTCTGTCTAAGCACTATGTACATCATTGCAGAATCTGAGCCTGCCTGTGCTGTGCAGTGCCCTAGTGCTGACCGGCTCACATGCAGACTTAACATGAGAGGCAGAATTAGCAGGGAGAGATTCTAGCATGCCTTTTCATTGCCTCTTCTATCCGATATGCGTTCTTGGCCACGGAGCCCCAAGAACAACGGTTAGCATCGCCGCAACCCCCTCGCAAACTTCACAGTCCGTGAGTCGCTGGCGTGCGCCACCACGGTAGTTTAGTTACTATTTTGGAAAATAGCACTGACAAAACTCAGCACGTTAAGCATCTAACAATAATACGACATTTTGATCGCGGAAGGCTATTGATGAGGAGGCCGAATACATAAGGCAGCTGTTATGGCCTTCCTGTAGCCTTATTATTTGCAAGTACTCCGCTCGTTGGAAGGGTTGGTTTCCTTATTTCTCTTTTTCTTACTGTCAATTGTTCCGTTCGTTCACATTCCATACCCTTTTGCGAGATGCTTTCGTTATTGGTTCTGTGGTTGGGCTTGGTTGTATACGCATTTGCGAAGGACTGTCATTTCACTCTCGAATTAACGTGGAAGATCGGTGCCCCCGATGGATACGAGCGAGAGATGATCTTTATCAACGGCCAGTTCCCAGGTCCAACTCTTGAAATTGATCAGGGTGACTGGGTTGAGATTGTTGTTCAGAATAACATGCCGTACAATAGCACAATCCATTATCATGGTACGTCGATCCCCTGCTTCTCTTGGGTAGCAGATCACTGACTCAATATTACACTGCAGGTATTGAGCAGCTGAACACTCCATGGGCTGATGGCGTTCCGGGCTTCTCTCAACGTCCCATCCAGCCTGGTGCTAGCTTCACCTATAAATGGCATGCCGACCAGTACGGTAGCTACTTCTATCACGCCCATAGTCGTGGTCAAATCGACGATGGAGCCTACGGACCTATCGTCATCAAGCCCAGGGCTGGATTGTCAAACCCTTTCGCTGCCATTGCCCCTGCTGAGGTCGAGGCGCTTGAGGCGGCCGAGGCCAACGTTACTCCTCTCGTTCTTTCTGACTGGCGCCACACTACATCTCAACGCACATGGGATTTGCAGCTAGCTTCTGGTGTGGAGAGCGCCGTCTGCATTGATTCCCTTTTGATCAACGGAAAAGGCTCAGTTAACTGCTTGTCTCGGGAGGATATCGACCAATACACAAACCCCGCAATCAAGCCGATCCTTGAGCAAAACAACTTGAAAATGACCAACAAGGGGTAAGTCACATACATTCGTCTTGATGGGTTAACTGACAAACCTAGATGCCTGCCTCCAGAGATCTTAGAACTGCTCCTGGCTTCAGGTACACCAACTAACCTTGACGCTCTCCCACCATCTGTATTTGACGTTTGCACACCAACCCAAGGCTCCAGAGCGGTCATAAAAGCACCACACTCCGCTAAATGGATGGCGCTTGACCTCATCTCCACGGCCGGCATCGACACATTTTCGTTCAGCATTGACGAGCATCCGATGTGGATTTATGCTGTGGATGGCCACTACATTCAGCCATTGAAAGTCGATGCGATTAGCGTTGCGAACGGTGATCGGTATTCCGTTTTCGTCCAGCTCAATAAGCGCGCCTCTAACTATGGCATCCGGCTTGCATCCACTGCCCTTACCCAACTCATTAACACCTACGCCGTTCTGTCGTACGACGGTGGCTTCGGGAACTACAAGAACAGCACCACCGACGCGTACACTGTCTCTTCGATTCCTTCTATCAACATTGCCGGCGCCGGCGCCTCTGATAATGCGGCCTTCTTCAGTCAAGCAGCCATGGTCTCATTCCCGCCCGAATTTCCCCAGCCTGTTCCTGCGGTTGATCAGACTTTCATCATGGACATCAAGACAGTTGGCGCATCATACGTCTGGGCGCTCAACTCCACGCCCTTCGACCAAACCATCGACGAAGAGAACCCACCTCTGCTCTATAAACAGCCCTCTGCTAGCAACCCTGGCGGTGACATCACTATCACTACGCTCAACAACACCTGGGTCGACCTAATCTTCACCGTAACCACGCTCAACCAGCCTCCACACCCCATCCACAAGCACAGTAACAAAGGCTTCATCATCGGCCAAGGAACAGGTAATTGGAGATGGAGCACTGTTGCCGAAGCTATGAGCGCTATCCCGCAAAACTTCAACCTTGTCACACCACCATTCCGGGACGGGTTTGTGACGCCGCCAACGGTGTCGGCACCAACCTGGCTGGCTGTACGGTACCATGTTGTGAATCCGGGGGCGTTTATGATCCATTGTCATATTCAGAGTCATTTGAATGGAGGTATGGCCATGGCCATGTTGGATGGAACAGACGAGTGGCCAGAGGTGCCCGGGAACTATAAAAACTGATACATATTTGCATCTGTCTGCCTTTGCAGCGCGGCGCTTCATGGTAGCTTATGATAATTTATAATGAAATCGGGTCCAATCTTCAATTCGATTCGTGGTACACAATGATCTCAAGAGTATGTGCGCAGTAGTACTCTTGGCAATTTCTTGCGATCTTTGGTAGACTTGTCGGAAGCTCACTCCCGACACCCTGGCAATATTGACGTCTTACGATAATCGCCGGCCGAGGGCCGATCCCGCCCGTAGCCCATCACCCATCGCCTAACTGCACCCGCAAACATCCTTCTCCTTTCCGTTACATACCGACTAATTCCCCTTTAAATATTTCTAACGCCCCCACCAAGGCAATTCCCCTCTCCATCGGCCCCTCCTACCCGTAATCCTAAGAATCCGTTCCATAAATTGCTAACATGCCCACGCCACCTTTCTCTCAAGACAGGCGCGATTGGCTTGCTGAAATAGCGGGTTTGTGGGCAAGAGTTGGGAAATGGCAGCATCAGCATCAGAGCAAAAGCAAAAGCAAAAAGTGAGGGGGGTGTTTACGAGGCAGGGTGGATTGGAGGGATTGAGGTTGGAGGAAGGGGAGTTGGATTTTAAGGGGGGGGGGCTGATGAAGTATTAGTGGAGGTTAGGACTGTCAGTTTGAATTATAGGGATACGGAAGGCAAGTCAGATTTCTTTTGCGGGATTTTTCCTTTGGCTGTGGGGTTTTCGAGTGTGCGCATTGGAAAGACTGGTGTGCTTTGGGTTTGGGTCTTGGAGAGATTTTAACGGGAGACTGAGACTGAGGTTGAGATCAACATTGATATTAATATTTCACAGTCACAATGGGTCTCTACGCACACCACAAATCTGTCAGCTCTCCTCTCCTCCTCGTCCCCTGTTCCGACATGTGCGGCATCGTTCTTCCTGCGGACAGACTTGCATAGCGTCGACCTCCCCCTATATCCCCAATTTTCGAACTCCATCCCGGCGACCGTGTCGTCTCGATTTTTCGCAGCCATACCCCAACAGGCCAAATTCAGCCCTTCGATCTCGCGAACGGCCTCGGTGGCCCACAACCCTAACCACACGCCGCATCTTCCCCAATTACGGATTCGTCAAAGTCCTCGCGTATCTCACCGATAAAGAGGCCAGCTGTCTACCCATCACCGCGATAACCGTATAGATGAGACTAAACAGAATGCGAGCTCCCGGGTCCATCGTCCCTGCCGGGGAAACCGTACTGTGTAAAGGGATAGGGGTCATTATCGCGATATTGAAAATTGCCAGCGCGGCGGGAGCAAAAGTAATCATCACACCCTCCTCCTCCGCCAAGCTCGAAACGCAGTAAAACGCTCGGCGCAACCGAAACAATAAATCATAAACCTCCCCCAGCTGGAAAGAAGCAGTTCTGTCCAAAACGGGAGATTTAGGCGCCGACGTTTTCTTCGAGCTCCGCGGCGCCCAAACGCTGCGGAAATCGTTTGAGTGTGAGATTTAGTGGACTAATCGGAAGGAGATTGGGCCGGTTGTGGATTGTGTGTTTCAATTTGAAGAGTAGAGAAGCGCTTTTAAGTATTTGCCGGGGGTAGAAATTTTGGGAAGGTGATTGTTAGGGTTAAGGAGGGGGCATGATTGGTAGACTGAGGCAAGAAGCACTCAGTTTTCGTGGGTGTTCAGCCACTTTTTCTCATATTCTATGTTCCATCTGAACTCCATTGGACAACGAGATTCTGACTGAGAAGACAATAGGTGCGTAGCTTCAATTCCAATAACTAGCTTCACTCCCTGCTACAGCCCTAACTCCCTATCCCTCCGCCTCAATACCCTGTCCCCTGCCATACGCAGATTTCAATCTTCAACCTCAAACAACAAGCCCCTACATCCTATGTACCTTACTATTCTTCGTCCATCTTCTAAAAGTCTTTCCCTTCCACCAAAACAAGATTCCAAACAGACACCACAACAGTATCAAACTCCCATTCGTCATAATTGGGGGAATAAACCCATCATCCTCTGCCCAAACCGTGATGAACTTACTGAAGCCATACCCCCAAACATTCTTATTAACCGTGATACTCACAAACAGACTCCCGGCAACCGGTTTATAACTATCTACCGCATAAGTCGAGCTAATACTCGGGAGCGCCGCAACTTGGATCCCCGCGCACGTGAACCCGATGATGACGATGGCTTCCCAGGGCCAGTGCCTCTGGTATCCGACAGCTACGATGATGTTGCCGAGATACATGATGATAACGTAGGGGATCATGGCAGGCAGACGCATTTCCGGCTCGCGGATGCCATTGTTACGGCGGGTCGAGCGTGCGGAGATCCAGTCGGAGAGTGGGCCGGCGGTGAAGAGGCCGATTAGGGCACCGACTAGGATGGCGAAGTTGAAGAAACCTACTCATGATTAGATATAATTCTGTTGGATACTTGTTCTCAAACATGAATGACGTTTGGGATTCATATGGGTTGGATTGTGGAGAGGAGACTTACCAATCGTCTGGGGTTTAAAATTATAGGGTGGCGCCGCAAATGCCTGACTCTGCGTCAAGTTCAGAGTCAAAAAACTGCTACAGCTCCACGAAACTACAAAGCTCGCAAACTCGACAATTGGGAACGCAAACATCTTCCACGGGATCCAGAGATCAAGTAATATCGTTTTGAAAGGGTGCGCGTTTGGCTGGAACACCCTCCATTGATATTTCCCCGGCTTGCCTTTGCCAAGATACGGGTCCAGCGCGGCAGTTTCTTCTTGGGTGAGGCCGGCGAGGGGACCAGTGATGCAGTCGGAGGTTGGGACTTGCTGGATAGATTCAGGGTCGGTGGGTTTGGACGCCGTGTTTTCGGTTGTGATGGCGGTCTCGAGTTTTTCGTTTGAAGAGGCAGCGGGACTGCCTTTGCTGATGGTATGGTTGAGTTCATCTGGGTGTGGCCGGTGATATTTCGTTTCTGGGAACATGAAGACTACAAGGAGGAACGAGAACCCTAGTAGAGCGGTATTGAGCCACCAAAAAGTGCGCCATCCAACGTTAGACGCCATGGGACCAGAAATAATAGGTCCAACCTTTGCAGATTAGCTTACGTTCCCGGGGTTTGAGGAGATTGGGTTAGGTATACCATTAAAGATCCCATGTAGGTTACCCAATATAGCGTGTTCCACTTCCCACGATCATGCAAGAAGAAGATATCCGCAATAACTGCAGGCTGCATGGTTTCCGCAGGACCAGCTCCAATTCCATTCACAACACAGGCTCCCATAAAACTGCCATAAGATGTAGCTTTCGCGCGCCAGATCGAAGTGCCAAAGTTGATGAGCTGCGAGAGAAGATAGACAGGGCGACGGCCAAAGGAGGTACTGATAGGAACCCTACTCTCTAATTAGCTCTCTTGTCTCTTTCTCCCTCCCTAAACATGTGGAGCTTTCGAGGCTTTAGTTTTTAGCCACTTACCAGATAAAATTGCTAAACCCCAGCACCAAAATACAAACACCAGTAAACTGCACCGCATCCGCAAGACTGCAATGGAAGTCCTCCATAATCGGTTCAAACATTGGTGCAAGCGCCAAGGGGCCAAAACCCTGGGTAAACGTGACCACCGTACTAGCAGTTATACAAGCGATCTTCCATCCCGTACTCCAATTTAAAGGGTCATGCGGGTCATCGCTGGGTTGAGGGACAAGAACGGTCTTCCCAGCTCCTTTGACGAAGTGGTGCGTGCCGACATCTGCCATGATTTCTGTGCCAGGGAGGATCTCGGTGTGAAGCTCGGCTTCGATCTGTCGGATCTCCTGGACGTATGTTAGCATGCATTCGCAAGATGGGAGAGGTGGAACAGGATTGGCGTACCTTATCATCGTAGTTCATCTCCATGATAGGCAATTGCGGCGAGGATTGGCCTCAAAAGGCGAAGCAAATGCTCGTAATTGTCCAAATTGTGAAACTAGAAAGGTCTGTGAGGGAGCCAGTATGTATTGATATAGGTTATTCGAACCCCTGCGGTCTAATTCCGCTTTGCAATACAGGGAGATTCAGCAGACGCCTGCAACGAGTCCAGACTGGCTCTAAAATGACGTTTTGAGGAGAAGGCCCGATATTATTGAACGGCAGTTGTATCTGCACTGCACGTCAGATATCGAGTCATCAATCAGCTTGATGGAAAAGCTCCGCGCCGTAATCTTTCAACTTGAACCGGGCGCTTTCATTTGAGACAGGAAAGACAAACATAGAAAAGAGAAAGAGGTAGCTACCCAAGCCTTAATAACTCCCATCCCATCCCATAAACCTCCCATCTGCTCCGTCCCCAGCCTTGAAGCTCCCATCAACCCGGTCCAACCCCTAACCTGCAGAAATTGCCGTTCTGTTTCCCATTCCAAACCCACCAAATCAACTCACCCTAAAACGCCGAGACATACACTTGACACAGTACCCCAGGCCTCCAGCCTCGTCCCCAGCGAATAAGCTCAGAATCTTCCCTGCACGCGAGTTCCCGACCCGACGATCCACTACCCGAAAATGGGCCAGTGTCCGCTTCGGATCAGCACAGTAAGATCGGCTTTCAGAGTCGGCATATCGTCCTTCCCCTAGTCTACAGAATCTGCATGTTCTGAATCGCAGTTGTAGTAGCATTTTCACTTGTTAGGTTAGGCTAAATATCCAAATGTCTGTTCTCGGTACTGTTTTGGCGTGGAAGGAACAAAATGGGAAACATGTGCGTGCACGTGGCTGGATGCGATGACGTTTCGGGTAGCGTGCATCACGATGCTCGGATGCGGGGAAAGGACCAGGGTTATGGGATTCGAGAACATGAGGATGACTTATCTAGCAGTTGTGGCATTTGGTTGCTTTAAATCTGGGAATTCGAGGATGGTGAAAGTCGGCAGTTGTTTGGAGTAAGTAGATGAATTCCGATAGGCAATGCCGTGTTAATGAAGAAGTAAAGCAGCTCAACCGTGTTGCCACGAGCGTACCAGCTTCACAATGAAAGACACAGTAGTGGTGGACCAGTGGAGCAAGAGTAACAATATATCGATTCGTATCCACAATCATGAATTATATATAAAGCTTCCTACTCACACCAGTGTCCGTAGGAAGCAGAAGAGCGCCAAAACTAATGGCGAGGTATCATAAAATGGTGAAAAATCGTTCCCATCCAATATCGTTCTTCCGCAACAGATATTCCAACATATACAGTGCCAATGCCTTTCCTACAAAGCTTCATATATACACCTTAACTTTATGATGCCAGAGGAAACAGCCCCTACGACGGTATCGTTGCATTGTTCGTACTCACGGATCGCTTCCAGCCTGACCAAAACCCTCCACCCGTATTCGGGGGTGTCGGTGATGGTGTTTGTGCGGGAGTTGGAGTTTGCACCCCCATTGACTTCTTCATCGATTCGAACTTGTTCTTGATTTCTTCCAATTCCTGCTTGGCGACGGCCTCCGCCGTCTTTGCGTTTACAAGCTCGAGCAAGAGTGCTTCGTTGTCCACTGGAGCATGATTCTCTGTGGCTAGGATGTTCTGTGTTGCTAAGCTCGACCCGCGCTTCGTGAATTGAGGCGCGGAGGACTTCTGGCTTGCAGATCGCCCAAGCCTCAATTCGCGTAGACCGCCAGTCGATGCCGTGCTATCGGCCGTGTCGGAACGAGAGAGTGATGGAGATGCATCTGGCGTTGACTCCGATCCCCATGGGACGGATCCTTTTCGGGCGTTCTGTCGGAGTTCCAGGATTGTTTTCTCTTGCCGCTGGTTCTGGTGATATGAGTCCTGAAGTCGATGCCTGGTGTCCTTAAGCGCATCACGAGCAATTTGCAGCTCGGTGTCGCGGTCATTCAAATCTCGAGCCAGTGCTTGCGCGCGAATCGTTTCGGAAGCGAGCTGCTCCTTGGTTCGGGCTAAGGAATCGCGTAAGAAGTCCTTCGTTTCGAACATCGAAGACGCACGATGATGGGTCTGATGGGCCGGAAACCGATTGTCCAGAGCCTCGGCGACCTGAGTAATTTCCTGGGGATGGGCTGAGTCAGAGCTTGCATCAGAAGGCGAGGATGGTACGAGGGTGGCGGAAGTAATAGTTGTTCGGCGACGGGATTCTCGGCTGGAAGGAGTGGAGGGCAACTTCGTTCGGATCTTGTTGATAACGTCTCGGACTATTCGGTGGTCTTCACGACGGTCTTCCCGTTGCTTTTGCAATGCAGCTTCCAATTCGCTGTTCTGACGCTGAAGTTGGCTAACGGACATAAGGAGTTGTTCGATCTGATAATGCAGGTCGCGGTCCTTTACCGAATGCCCCATCCTGATGGAAAGCGTAGTGGACTCATGACCAGATTTAAGGGAAAGAGCATCCCCAGATGACCCTCGCGAAATGTCGGTAAGAGCCGTGCTCTGGGTTCCGGTCGAACTATCAGAACCGTCAACCGAATTGATCGTCACAAGACTCTGTTTCGATGGTGTGCGGCGAAGAAAGCTAACGGGTCTAGAGGGGGCTTGTAGTCCAGGACTGAGAGAGACAGACTTGGTAGAAGAGTTTGAAGGACCCCATAACCGGCCCAGGAATGAGGTGGCAGACTTCTGGACTTCCGATGTCTTGGACGCTCGATCCCTCTTCTCTTCTCTGAAGTTCGCCTCTAACCTCTGAAGGCTTTCCCGCGTCACATCATTGGTGAAGCTCACAAAGTCGTTGACGAGCTCATCGGCTGATTTGGCATTGCGGCCGTACGGATCCCATAGCTGTCTCCCTAATAGCAATTGCATAACATCCTCAAACTCCGTGAAGCCGAGAATCTTCTGCTCATTCCTTTTCATTAGCGCCAGCGCGACGCGCATGATGGTCTCGGACGCGCCCTCGGCAAAGATAACATCGTAGATGCGAAACAACATTGGAAGCGGGCAAGTGACGGCAAAGAAAGATAGAAACCATTGCGAAAGGTAAGCTGACTCCACCTGGAGAACGTCCAGGTGTGCGGCTAATTTTGGCATGTGCTGACGTAACAAGTGTTGAAACTGATAGATGCGAAGATGAAGTCCTGAGAGGTCTGGCAAGAAACAGGATCGAAGGTCGTAATCTTCCATAAGCCTGCGGCGTGTTAGCATACGAAGGGACTCGTAGCGGAGCACAAGTGGACATACCGCACGAGGACACAAAAGGCTTCTTTATCGCCCATCTGCATCAGAAGCGGACCAACAAGAAAGCCGAGTCCCTGACAGTATCCAATTTTGTGGTCGTATAAGCTGAAACATTTCAATACGCGTCCAAGCATCTTCTGCCCTTCGCCTTCGGGGTCCCTAAACATCTCCACGCCTGGGAAGCTCCGGCCGAGGTCCTTATTGATAATATTTTCGTACGGGCTGGACTCCCCACAGAGGTGATCGAATTGATCTTCGATCAGCTTGTCTCTTGCTCCCGATGCACTCTGCCACACCATACCCCGCAATGGCGCAGGTATGCCACCGCGGACCTTGTTCAGTGTGAGTGTCGGGAGGCGCTGGACAGTTTGTGGATAATCTCGGACCAAAGCAGCCCAGAACTCGAGCTCGGTCATCGGCGGCGGGGAGGGCAGTAGCGAGAATCGGACTTGCGAGGCATCCTGCTCTCGGACGAGTCGCTTGAGCTGGTTGATCGATGGCGGGCGAGACTGGCTTCGAGCGCGGGTCTTCAGCCCAGATTTCGGGTCAGTTGCGAGGGCGTTGTTCTCCTGCTCTAAGCGCGCGAGAAGAAGTGCCATTGCCTGTCCATGTTAGCTTGGTGTCATACGATTCGCGTAACAATAGCCCACATCGTCCTGGCCGTCCTCTCGAGCCTCCTGTTCCTCCGTCTTCTCCAATTCCACCCAGTCCACCTGTACGCTGTGGTCCGACCCACTGCTGTCACTTCTCGACCGTTCCCTCGATCTTGGAGTGTGGGGCGACTGGTCCTCAGGTAAAGATAGAGTAGGACTGTTCATCTCAGTTATGGTGGGGGAATGAATACTGCCGCCCTGGCTGCTTCGCTCCCGAATCGCTTGCATTATCTCAGCAGACGTCGGCCGGGAAGACAGACGCTTCTCTTCCACCATGATCTCGGGCTGTGATAGTGGTAGTGTGACAAGTTCCTCCGGTTCGGCAACATGTCCTCCGTCGGTTTCGGATAGCGGGACCGTAACCATCGAGTCAGTGGGCAAAGGCTGGCTGTCGACATGTGTCCTCGGGGAGCGCTGTGCTGCCTCCTGGATAGGTTGCACTGTGTCTTTTTCGACCTCCATGACGAGTATGCAGTCGGGCCTTTAGGGGGGTGACATATGCAGGGCCGGTCTGGGATGTCGAGGTACAAGCCGAGTACTCGAGGGTTGGCGTGGCAATGATGTCGTTAATGCTGCTGCTTGGTTGCCTGAGGCTTCGCAATGCAGGAAACGGCTGCTGGCTTCCTGTCGGAGGTGTAAACAGTGCTGGCGGCGTTGACGTTTCGAAAGAGTGGAATCTCGGGCGAGTACTCCGCGAGGCCGTCTACAGCAAAACACACACCGAATGAATGAGAGGCGCTGCGGCAAAGAATGCACAAGATAAATGAGCGACGGGAGTGAGGGTGCAACAAGACAGAACAAATGCACAAGAGAGTGGCTGGAACGAGAGTGTCGGCCTGCAGGCCTTGTGGAGAACTCGGGAGCTTAAGGAGGTTGTTCGCCTGCTTATCATCCAGAAGGGGGATCCTTGGCAGAACTGCAGGTGGCCCGTCGGCAAAAGACCATCCTCTGCTCCGCGCGTCAGGACATCGCGCATCGCGTGTCCTCCGCATTTATGATGGGCTGGCGCGACCGAACGCTGTGCGGTGTGAGGATCGGTGTTGCGAGACCTCATCCAATGACAGTGGTGGTGAGCAGCTGGCTGTGACCAAGGGCAGGAGTCATCACAGCCTTATTCCTGAACACGCTCAGTTCACGCATCACGCGTGTGCAGACGCGCAGAAATTCATCTGAAGCAGCCAATCATGCGCTATGCAGCGAATCGAAATCGATGGGTGATCGTGTGGGCAGCCTGTTCTTAGCGCCCCTCCAAGGTGCCGACCTCCTTGAGTGAATTCTCAAAAACAGCCCGACTCCAAAAAAGGATGCCCTCACGGCAATGGAAACACACGTGAGCCCATGTTATAGGCATCCCTGAGTGCCCTCGAACACATCTTGCTGCAAGCAGCATGCATCGCAGCCGAACGTGCATGAGATGGCGCGAACCACCCAAAAGAGACGCGGCTCAAATCGAAAAAGAACGGCGTGTCCGTGGACATCGAATCACCCGGTGGCCTGGGTCAAAATCGCCACCGCTGGTTTCCAAGAGAGCCCTTAATCGATTGCCTCTTGGAGGCATTGCATTATGTCTCTTCTATTTTCAAAAGCAACACCCACCAAGTGTCGGCATGAGTCCCTTTCTCTGTTCCTTCTCTCAAGCGAGGTTGTAAGTACCTCGTCTTTCCAAATGTGTTTCAGATATATCGTTCCACTAACTAGCGAGATCACCAAATATCTTCTAGAACACAACTATCGGAAGCGCGACACCAGAGCCTGTAACAGTTTCAGGTTTTTCCATTGCCCTCTGCAAAGCATTTGGCAATAGCAATGCGAAGAATCAATACCTCACTGCCCGCAGTGAGCAGGACGTAGTTCCGAACGCCGCCGAGTCCGGTCTCCTTTTCGCGTTGCTAATCTGAGCGTCAAGATGTGTCCGGTCTGAAGTCAGCAATTGTTCCCACAGTTCCCCTGCATCCACCCCTCCCTCAACGGACTCCGGAACGACTCGATTTGCGCAAACTGGCTCTGCATTGAGCAGACTATCATCGTCCCCCTCTACTTTTCCTTGAAACTCTTCAAAAAAATTAATTTGCTACTGAGTTCTAGAATACAGACCTTTCCACACATGCATCTCGAGGTATTCGTACTACGATAGCTACGACGAGAGCTACCGATACACTTGACATTAAGCGCAGCACTCGTCGGTGCAAACTTCACAGAAATTCCAGCCAATCAGCATCACTGCTTAGTAGACACACGTGAGCACGTGTCAACAACGCCGACCTGTACCCGCAACGACGGTCCTGACCTATCTTATATTCTAGGCCTTTTTCAACCACATTTAATCAATGCCCCTTTTGTTCCGTCACTAATCTGAATCCCGCTATCATCCAGACCTTCCTTCCCCGCCAAACGCTCCCTCATCCATCCCCTTAATCCCACACCTCTCCCCCTAACAATAATCCAAATCTATCTCATGCTGCCATACCCCCATCTCAACGCCACCAAACCACTACTTGTTCTCCAACTCGAGAGCATCCCTCTCTGAAAACTCGGTCAACTTCTGATTGGTTTCCCTCACCCACTGCCACTCCAACGCAATGCTCGAAAGAATCACGGCATGCCTCAAACTACTCGGGCTTCCACGGTAAAATTCGCGATCGCGAGATAGTAATCTAATTCGGCGGCATAGTGTCCTAGTTTTTGTTTCAATGTTGTGGCTCAGTAGCCGGCTTGTAGGGGGCGGTGACTCTGTGAGTGTGGAGATGGCCTTTGATGCTAGAGGCCGTCTGCCTGCGGCTCATGGATCCTCCACCCCAAGGCGCAGCTCTGGATTGAAGGCTAGCGCTGAGACAACGGACGAGGCGTCAGATGCAACTGTGGCCTGTACTGGTGCTGGTGTAACACGACCAGTTCCACATCCACATCCACATCTACGTCCAGGTCTTCACTCCTCGATAGAACCTCCACCTCCAGCTTCAGCTCTAGCACCCCCATCCATATAATCGTCATTCTCGTCATATCTATTACTCTGCTTCAATTACTAACCCTTCCTTCTAACTTTCCTCTCCACACATCATATCATACCTTAATATCAACTCCAGCTTCTTTTTCCTCTGCTTATCGTACAATTCCACTACTAGTTCCCAATTCTCGGTTACCTGGTTCAGAGGAAGCGTCCGCAATACCAATACCCACATCTCTATCACTGATTGTCAGTCGTCATTTGTGCAGATGTACGGGCGGAACATTGTCGGCCGGTTCGGGGAGTGTGACAGTATTTGCACAAGGTTGGTGATGGGATAGTGAGGGAAGGGTGGTGTTGCCCGAAGTATATTATGGCGTTGGCAAAGGCTTCTAAGGTTGCGGTGAAAGGGGTAGGGATGGTTGGAGAGGGGCGTATTGGGATGAGGGGGCTTTCGGAGGCTTAGTTCAGGGTTGGAGCTAGAGTCTGCGTCCGGATTTGTGTATGAATCTGAATCTGGATCTGGATCTGGATTTAGATCTGAATATGGGGCTTCTTGTGCATTGCTGCAAGTCACAGACGGATAGCCTAGGATGCAGAGAGTCGACATAGCGGAGATTTAAGCGCTTTGTGTTAGCAATCAAGGTAAGGGGATATTTGTCCTACGTAAGGTTTACGGTGGTTTTGTCTAGGAAGCGGGGGTGCGTGCTTCAGTTCATCACGGGTTACTGCTTGCAAACTTGGGTGAAAGTTCGGATTCCAAAACAGGAACGCGTAGATGCTTCACGCAGCATACAAACAGCGCTGTGGAGTCACTGAATCGATGTAAAATGAACCAGGTGGGCTATTTCTAGCTATTTCACACAGAATACAGCTTCACACATTCTCTAAAAAGGTGGCTGTAGACGGGTGAGGAACGAAAGCTCGGCCTAGAAAGCGGAACATTGTCCCGAATCAAGGTAATGATGTTAGTGACCTAGGTGCCGTCTATGAGCTCGTGGCCCTGGTATAAAAGACACATTTTTGACAGCATAACGGCTTCTCATCCTAAGGCACCACGCTCTGCATCCCACTCGCTCTGGACACCTTCAACTCCGGCTCGATTGGGTTTAGCATCAACCTAAGTTCCAAGTTTAAACTTCCCTTCCACTACACTCTTCAAAAAATTGTAAGCTACCCCTGAGATCAAGATCATATTTCTAACCTCAGAAACCAGAATCCACATTTTCCTGTATCAGTAGAATGACTAGAACTCAACATCACGCTTACAGTGCTAAAGAGATTGGAAGTAAAAGCCTGAAGATTCTACCTCTCGCCCACTCTCAAAATAACCCACCCACAGAGCCAGACCGGGGGGTTCTTGCTGGTTCCGGACTTCCACCACAGTTGCTGAGGCAGGCCAATTTGTCCGGCTCGTCTCCACCCTTAGGTCTTGCTGTTGCTCCTGTGACCCAATCTCCTCCTGCCGCTTCTGTTAGTTCTGTCTCAGAGGCTCCCTCCCCTCCCTCTCAGACCAAGCCGCCAGCTACCCCCGCTCCTGACGCCGCCATGTCATCCGTTGAACCATATCACACAGCTTTCCCCATTCTTCCCGACATCGAAGCTCGTCTCCGCCGTAAAGAGTGTAAGTGTTTCGAAGACTGGGACCACCATATCCACTTCTACTGCGACCCCTGGAATCCCTATTATTCCTCCAAGGCTACAATTGTGGGAATCCACTCCGTCAATCCTGCCGACAGATGCTCACTGCACTATCCCAACATTATCGGCCGCACACCAGGCTTCGACACAATCCGCAACATGGTCCTACAGATCTCAAAGGAGAAGTTGGTGGCCTTAATTAAGCACAACCAGAACATGCAGAAATCTGCGCGGGCGCTAGAAGGTCTCGAAGTGAGGGAGACTTGGAAGTGGCAGAACCTAGACCACTATGTACCGCAGCTGGAGTGGCTTGTGAAGCCCGCACATGCTTTCGGTAAGACGGGTGAACGCAAGCTGGGTTTGTTGGGGCTTTTGCAGGTCGATCAGCATTGGATGCGGCAGCCGGAGAATGAGGAGCTTGCGGAATTGGCTGTGAATGCTACAAGGTATTTGGATTTGCTGGAACAGATGAACAGTGATTTTTACTGGGGGATGGAGGAGTTTAAGCTGATTCATGGCTTTTGAACTAGCTAGTCTAGGCACGTAGGTAAATATGGCAAATAATAGGGGTGAAAGGAGCTGCTCGGTGAATAGAGCAAGGAGTACATAGAGATATAGATATGTGTGTTCATTTATAAGACTTCTAGAACATGCTGTACGAAAAAAAAATAGGGTATATTGCAGTGCAAGAAAAATAAGCTATGCGGAACCAAGCCGAACGAAAACGAATCAAACCCAACTAATATACTTAAATCCATTCACCGCTCTTCCAATCATCTACATCGGATGCTCTAGTAGTTTGTACGTCATGCTAAGCAGTAGGTCTCCACTCCCTCCCACCGAGCTGCTCGGAACTGCTCCAGCCTGGCATTGTTACTGGCCAACCACCAGAACATCTCCAGTACCCGCTCCAACCGTTGTAGGAGGATCCTCGGATCCATTCCCCGGATCCAGTCCTCACTGTCATGGAGGTATACATCCAGCTCCACCGATGGGTGGTGGGCCATTTGGCTAGGGATGGGGGTATTTACCGGCCATTGCGGCGGGAGCTGGGGGGCAGCGTTAAGCCAAGCAAGGAATGCATCGCCATCCGGAGTTACATAGCTCCTCAGAATGGCGCGCGGATTTCCAGTCCGGTCGCCATATAGGCGTGGCTTCGTGACTGCGGGTGACTGCTGCTGATAGCGGGGCAGGAAGTCCCAGGCATCGTAGCGAAGGAGACAGCGGGTGGTGAGATTGCCACGCGTTAGATACATGTCCCAAATGTGGACTCGATTGGTGATGATTAGATTGGGGATCACAATGCGGGTGACTAACATGTACAAGTCTTGCAAGTTGCCATGGCCGTGGCTGATAGGGACATTTGGTTGCGGGGTCAAGAAAAAGCGCAGAAGTGATTCCCAGTTCGGATCCGGAGGGGAAAGGGGATTCGGGATCTGGAGATGAGTAATGATGATCGACGGCACGTCACGCCACGGCTGGGTCTTGAACGGGACAGAATTGAAGTCCGGAATCGCAATGTCCGAGGTGGGAATTAGGGCAATTGCGGTGTCTTCGATGTCGATAGGGACCCTTATGCCTTGGACGCCTTGTGGAACATATCTAGGATAAGACATAGTGAACGGAGGGAAATTGACGGATTGGAGAAAAAGAAGAGACTTTGAAGTGGAGTGGTGTTGAGGAAGGGCTGAGGGGGGAGGATATAATCGAATTTGAGAAGGTAATTTGGGGGGTTATATAGATTCCGCTGCTCTGCCCCCTATCCGGAGTGATCAAGATGACTCTACGTCGTTGTTCAGCAGGATTTCGCCTTCGCCCGTTTGCTAGAGTGGGTTTCCCTCCTGCGCTTCCCTGATCAGAGGGAGGAATCACTGCGTCTTTTTGAGTAAGAAACTGTACAATTAAACTCGAAAGAAATGAAATAGGGGAGATGATTGCAGCTGACTCTCAGGTGCTTCTGATTTTGCCTGGAGAGAAGAGATTTGGCACCCTTGAATCGTCGATAGAGTTCACATAATTTGCTACAAAATTAATAAAGGGTTTGCCATATCTTCCAGATACGTACTATCCGATATTTCCTTACCCTCGTTCAGTAGTTCCGTCACATTCGCACATCAGGCGATATGGAAGCGTGGGGCTTCCCTTCACGTTCCCCTTCATTCACAGGGACGTATTTTTGCCACAGATTCTGGTCACACACTTCGGCAGTGCAGGAGACCTTGTCTTCCATTTGAAGCAAACCCGAGCTCATGCTACCAGATATAGAAAGTACGGAGTACGTAACTATCTGCGCCCCTGAACAGGCAGCACAGGAGGTCTTTGAATGGTGAGTGAATAGAGACTAAAGAGGAGGATAGAACACAATGGGATGATGATTCAGTACAGGGAAAATTTAATCCCCTGAAAGTATTGTACACGTAGAAATTGCTCTTTGTGCACCACCATCATGCTCCTGACATAAGCTGGTGGAGATGGAGATGTGCTGTCGTTTTAAGGGAAAGCGCCGTGCTCGTCGAAGCCCTTTTTGAATTCGCCCACAGTTGGGTGGAAGAGTTTATGTGGGGTTTACGTGAAGCGGGCGAATTGGAAGAATGTGGGGTTCGAGTGGACTTTGGATGTGAAGCCGGAGTCCAGGGGGTACTTACCGCTTGCAGAATGGCGTCATTCTGATCCATGAGGCTTAGCATGGGCTTCATCGCATCTCCGCTAAAGCCAGGCATCGCTGAATAAATCACTGAAAACACGTTTCGTTGCTGGCTTGGGGTCGATGTGCTAGGAGGGCAGCTGTGGCCAAGTTGAGGTGAGAATGCCCTTTCAGGCGGTTCAAACAATGGCGGCGAGTTCATCTCCACAAAAATACGCCGTATGAGCGTATATTAGGGAGAGTAAAGAAATTTACTTCCATCTACCAAGGCCCATGCTGGAGTCTAAGAAGTTGTCAAGTGAAAGTCTGCTTCTATCCATATCCTAGTTTATTTCGTTCCGTGGCGACCTACAGTATATGTACGCGATGACAATATGGAAGGAGCTTCCTCAGCTTCATAGCAAGCCATGAGAATCGGTGAGAATATATGGGAAGACCAGCAAAAGTTGCGCCGCCGAAGGAGCCCAAACCACTTCATACCAGGACCAGTCCGCGACGTGCAATGCGTTGATCGAGGCAGACAACACGAAATTTGAGATCAAGATGTCGCAACAAGGTAAGTATGGAGAAGGCCTGATATAGAGGGAGGCACAGCTTAGATGGGATTCTAGATAACGCTAACAGAGCATGATTAGTCAGGTATCGATTTCCGAATCGAGACGGTGGTGGTGAATCCCGCACGAGAGCCATTGTCAGAACTTTCGAGAATCCTTGGCCGCGACTAGCAGCTCGGCTTTGTATGAGAATGAACCGTGCAGCTTTTGACCGCGCCACCAGCCGAATCTGGTCTTTCACAACAGATGTATCACACTCTACGTCGGGAAGAACTGAGCTTCACTTTCTCTAAGCGTGTTAAAATTTTCTCATTGAGCAAGTACGCAGACGCAGTAAGAATGTCTTCATATGGCTGCCAATGGCTTCTCTCTCCCTTCATTACTGAGCATGCATCTCCTCCCACTCCGTCAATCACAAGCGAACATGGCAAAGAAGAGGCCATACTCGTGCTTCTGTGGCGAGAACTTCATACGCCATTCTCATCTGACCCGTCACCAACTTTGCCACACAGGTGAGAAAGCTTTCGAATGTCCTGTTTGTGAGAGGCGGTATGCCCGGAAGGATTTATTGCAGCGCCACCTAAGAGATGTTCACGACAAAGTGCTGAATACGGAAGCGGAGGACGAAGTCTCGGATACACCGCATGAATCCCAATCTAGCTTCCAGCAACACGACAATGTTCAAGAATACCATGAGAGCAAATTTGAGTACGATCCGGGGCAATTGCTTCTCGACCACATTCCGGCTCCGCCTGAGGGGCTCGGAGTTTGGGAATCCTTCGATCTCCCCACCCCGCTTAATCCCTGGATTATACCTCCTCCAACACCCGAGCTTCCATGGCCAGAAGGCACGCAAGGTGCTACTGTTTTTGCGGTGCAGCTATGGTTTCTCGACAAATGGCCACATCATGCTAGGATACTGTTTCAGCTGCTGGATGGAGAGCACAAGTGGTGGCTTTTGGATGAGGAGGAGATGAAAGATTGGGGTTTGCATATCGAGGACCTTCCGGCGGTGCCAGTTGGGGAATAAAGAGGCCTGTCGCAGGCTCATTCACAAGGTGATGGATTATTGGGGGCAGCTCATCGCAGTTTGGAGCTGGAGTGTACATTGTCACATTAAGGGTGATTGAATGTGGATAACATCAATTTGGACACAAACTCAGCATTCCTAGAGGAAGCCGATGTATTTCAGCAAGTGAACGTTTTTGAGTATGTTGGTACTTTACCGTGAGAAGTTTATCTCAGCGATCCGTGACACTATCCTAGTTGAGAGTGTCTCTAGAACGGTGAACCTCATATAGCTTCAGCCAGGCTAGTCCCTTTGTATATTTATTAAGGTAAGATCTTCGCCTTTCCCGAACGCGAAAATGATTCACGCATGGCAGGTTCTCCCCCAGCACCCAAGTTGAATTTCACTCCCAAGCTTTCTTGCAGTATTGTTTCCTGCTGTATATTCCTCTCTTCACGCTATAAACCCGCCCCCGTCCCCGCACCGTTGCATCAACCGGGACTATGGCATCCGAAAATCTTCCTATGTACATCGACCTTACCCCCGCTTTGAAGTAGACCCTAAACTCCATATTCGCTCATTCGGGTAATGCAACCATCTGAGCTTACTGTTATGAAGCAATAATCCGGACTTTTTAGCTTGGTAGGTTCACCTGTACTCTGTGCCGACCAAACCCAAGGAGATATGTCAGGTGAGGGGTTAAATTGGAGCGAGGAGAGTTCGAGAGATATTTGTCCACTTAGAGAAGAAATCGTGATCTACTAGAAACTCAGCTTCATCGAGGATACTCCCTCCAATTTCGGCCCTCTAGCTTCCTCTCCCACTCTGATAACCTCGACGAAACAGAGGGAAAGAAAAGATCCGCCCACGCTCAGACTCTACGAACTAAGCGCAATTGCAAAAGTCACGACAACGCCGTAGTTGGAGGTCCATATACGCGAGTGAGAATCTATATGGATCCTTGGGAAGAACGTTCCCGAATGGGACGCATCACTTGGGGTTCGTCAGCTAATAAGACCCCACTAGCTCGAATTTCTAGCATAAAGAAGTAAGAGGGTTGAGTGAGATTTCATTTTTCGGTATGAACAGTGCGTCTCGACCAGGTTGTATTATAGCTCAGTGTTAGGCTCTTTTGGACGCATTAATTGTCATAAATATTGGCCTTCCTCCCTCCTCTTTTCGTCTCCACTCCATACACCGCAATGTGAATCTTTTCATATTTATACCGGATTATTGCAGACTTGAGCGTGGAATTAAGGGGACGCGGACTCTTGCTCAACCTTAGATCTCACAGATGTCGCAACAGTGCAATGATGGCTAAGCCCGCCACACCACACATAAATGCCCACCTAACCAGCCCCTTTCTAATCATTTCCTTTGCAAACCTCTCGGTAGTCTTGCTATCATTAATCCTCGGGAACGGAATGTCTTTCGGAACCGGCTTTCCCAATGCCTTGCACAGGGGCTCCCATCCTTCTGTGACATCAAAGAAAATCAGTTTATCTTCTGGCACGACCCTTTTCAACCACTCAATATGCCTGTCGTAGGTCTTAGTAGACACCGGCACGCTCTCGCCATATAAATAAACGAATTGTTTGCTCAGCACTTGGACGAAGTCGGCAAAGTAGCGCATTGAGGGCACGGGGAAAAGGATAACTCTTAGGAACCACATTGTTGAAGTAGTAGAGAGGCCGCCAATGCTCTTCACCCAAGCGTCAGCATTGCGCACCGTGCAGATAACTTTCGCATTCGGATACAGTTCCATAAGCTCTTCGACAAGTCCCGACGTTGGCGCATCTGTGGCAGCGGCGTAGCCATCAAATCGCTGTTTCAGAAGTGGAAACACGACCTTTCTGTCTTCTTCACTGCGGATTGGGAAGCGCTCGAGGATTTTGATCATTGATCGAATCTCGACTTCAGGGCCGAGTAGGGTTTGTGTGCCGCCGTGATAGACCGGTGCATCGAGGAGAACACGAAGAGCTTCGCTGAAGCTGGCTGTGCCAGTCCTTGAAAGGCCCGCGCCGATGACTTGGAACTCTGTCCCAGGCTTGGGGGAAGAAGGTGCGTTGCCCATTGTGAAAGGTGAGAGGAAATGTGAGGCGTAGAGATAATGCCAGGGAGGTCGGGATATTTACCCTCTTCGAAGCTGCGCCATGGCGGCACAGAATCCTTTCACAGCTGTGCCGCAATTTATAAGGGGGTTTAGGGGCCATTTCAGCAGTTATTATATCAAAGAGCCATAGCAGTCTATTGCGTCCTTGGAAAAAAGATGGTTACCTGCAGGCGGGGAACAAGACCACCTCCCAGAAGAAAGACGACTTCTAGCCGATCGAGAGTCTGTATGCGATCCCATCGCTAGCAGCGGTGAGAACTAAGGTAAGAATTCTTGTCCCACCATTGCCCACCACCATTTGCCATTCCAACATGCGCATGAAATTTATTGACGCGCTCATACTTCCAATGTGTCGATGCACATTCGTTTGGGTATTTCAAAACTTAGTACCGAGACTTGATTCCTACCATGATTTGCTATAAAACTTCGCAAAAAAAATTGGTGGGTCGCATTCTTGCGTTTGCATGAGCTGTTGCGATTCCGAACAGATTTTGGTGAATTTAATCTACGATATTCTTCTCGAGACATAATGGATGGTGTATATGAAGGATATGAAGCAAGAGATGCCTAAGACAAACTCGACAACAAGTTTCATGAAGTCCTACCATGGCCTCACTCCCATTTGTCCAATTTGTCCCCAGACAAGTTATCTGATACTATCCTCCCCCCCGTCCCCCCCATTGATACACCACCTCACAACAAAAGAGCCCTCTTGGATACCTGCCTTGTTCTCGAGTATTCTAATGCAAACTCTGTAGCACAGAGACCCGAATCGACGCTCCAGATTTTAGTGACTTCTAGCAACTTGTTCTACTCAACAATCACAATTTGGCCGCTGCTTTTGAGTCTCTGTGTAGCGACGCGATCTGCGAAAGATGGTGCGGTGACACAACCCAGGCCAAGGTGATTAATCCCATCCTGGAAGACACGACGAAGATCTTATCGCACGAAAATTTCTCAAGAGGCACAAAGGTGTGCGTCAAGGCCAAGGCTTGGATGAGGTTGGTATCGAATAAAATTTCCAGCCATTAAAACTACTTATAATGGCCTGGCTTAGCTCGGCGGAAGGAACTGCAGAACCATTGACCAAGATATCGAGCCCACTGTCATAAGGCACTCTATTAGCAGCTACTTTAGTGCTTTCGAGGGGGGTTGAAGCCAAATATACTGGTCGTAATCATTGACTAACCGTTAGTTTAGTAGTCCCGAGCCTCGTAGCTTCATCTCATCTATGAACAGGTCTGTGTACACCGATGAGGATAATATAGGTGTGAAACTATTGGGAACACCAGAGCCATGAGGAACTGAGTTGGCTGCTAAGGGGAGAGTCTCTAAGTCTATATATATCAAGTTCTACCAGTAGCCATAGGCCTAATAGCCACCCTAAGTAAATTACTTCGTTATGACTAATTACGTGTGCCAATATTGTTTTAAGCTAGTCAGATTAGTGCTCCCAGTGATTAGAGGTACCAACCTGCATGGCGACCTTGCATAAATTTTCCGATTCCGCGATAGCAGCTATAGGGTTATGACTTTCTAGCACTGTAGTAAGGCCGGCAGGTTTAGATAGAACTATTTTTTAATAGCAGCAAGAGCTTGATAGTGGAGCTATAGTAGGAGAAGTCTATTTTGGAATAACAAGAGGCTCTCCGCAAACTTACGCGCAGCAGCGATAGTGCAATAGCAATTTTTAGTTGCAAACGTGCATGTTTAAACTGCTTACGGTATAGGACTTGTACAAAAATACAGCAGATGCTGAAGTGTGCATAGAGTTTAAGCTGCTAAAAGCCAAAGTACCTATGGCTTTTCTCGTTGAGGGGGGTTTGTCGGGATGCGGGGACGGACGTTACTTTAGATCTCCTTTTGTCTATATATTGTAGATTAATAGTTTCGCCTATAGTAGGTATTTCTATTTAGCCTTACCTAGGACGTCTCTAATGATACTCGATATATAACCAGGCCAAGCCACCATCTACTAATACCTGTACCTCTCTATATACCATGGCACCCTAGAGGCTCCAGATCAATACAACAGTCTTCCACTACGCCACCACCCAAAACTTACACGACATATTCGTTTATTTTTTGGGTGAGATATGTTACATGCAGAATTCCTACCTTCCGGTTAGCCCTTGACCTCCTCCACTGGATGTCTTTGCTCGAAGTATTAATATTATCCAGGATATGGATGCTTGAAGATGAATGTAAATGGCGTGGAGATTTTTAAAATTTGCACCACTGTTTTCGTTGAGCTTTGAAGCTTCTACCTAGTTACGGTCTTCGGTAATTGGGTAACTTTCTGGGTCCTCATGGTCGCCATCATCAAACCCATCTTCGAACTAATCTTCGTCGCCTCTTTCAGACCCAGTTTTGTAACTAACCTTCAAACAAGACTTGAGCCAGTAACGTTATTTGGGGCATTTGCCATTTGAAAACCCTCGACAAGATTTGTTAAAGAAGTCTCCTAGGTCAACATCATCGCCATCGAGTCGCTCTTGCCTTTAAAATAGTCTCCATCATCATCAGAGTCTATGCTGTCGGTCTTCAGATTCTGAAAAATCTTACTCCTGAAGAGGGCTGACTTTTTATACCCCTTATTGTATTCGTTCTCCCACTTCGCCAGGAACTTTTGAATATCCAGAAACTATTTCTTTAGTTGATGGCCACCTTCAGCAAGGGCTCCTAAATCATCCTTGATCGCGTTCAGCTCTGTCATCAACTTTCTGTGCATACTCTCTTCTCCTAATATTTCACCTTCTCCTCGATATGGCTGCCATGTTTTCTGCAATCATGTTCTCTGCAGTTTGAAGACGAAATGTCGATTTCCTTTGTTGGTCGTCCGATAATTTCACCAGATCCATCCGATCGGCGGCAGGTATCCATAGGCGAATCTTGAGGTTCCTGATCCACTCTATTATATCCTTCTCGAGTGCTTCAGTGTGCTTAGATTTTGAGTTCATTTTATGCGTATGTAGCGGACTCAATTCCTGTTTCTGGACGTGGCGAAGGTGTTGATGCTGGGCGTTCAGTTTTCCAGTGGTGTATGTCGCACATGAAACCGGCTCACGTGACCTAGCGCACGGTGAATGTGAGTCCTTCACCTCTTACTCCTTTCCTGTTTAGGACTAGCGCTCTTTTAGCTACTTATATATTTACCTCTGAGATCTCTAGAGCTCCAGAAACCTTACACTACACGTCAATCTACCTAAGTCGTCTCTCAATACCTAGTTGACTACTCCATGCCCTCCACCATCAATCAGCTCTAACCTTGCGATATGTATGAGGAATAGTATTCATATATCAACCTTGCATAATTTTGTTCCTTGTTTTCAGACCCCGAGGGCATTGTATGTGTTCTTTATCAGGGTTTGGAGGTGTATGATAACAATGCCTTTATTGTAACAAGCTCTCATGTGAAAGAGTCTTTGTCGTGCATTCAAAGATGGAAGCGGCCAAAGAAAGTTGACCCCTGTAGCGTCGCCACCACAATGGCTTTGTTAGGGCAGTAACAAAAACCCTGACCGGGGAGTCTGGGAAGGTAGCAAAGTTGGGAAAGGTACAGCTGGGTTCACGACGTATGTCATACTGCAACTTTGAATATATTGGATTACAAGAACTACTTGAAATAACACTGTTGGCTAAGATTTCCAAGCCAACTATATCAGCTTGAATGAAGCATTTCAAGATCCTATGAGACTCGTACGTCATCTGTGAAGACGGAGCAAAGGTCAATCTTTTTCTCGTGGGAATTGTACTGTTTATACCATCCCATATTTTACCTGACAGGCGTCAACTATTATCCCAGCTCCGCTGGAAAGACCCCACCAATTCTCATTCTATAATCTCTCCAAAAATTAACAGTGGAAAGAAAGGGAAGGGAGAATACAAGCAGATGGGTAGACAACCTGTCAGGCTGGGAGAATGTTATCACATAGTTAGTTATGGAGGTGACGGAAAGACGGCATGGAGTTGCGCGGTAGTCAACTAGGTGGTGAGAAACAAACTAGGTCGATTGAGCTGTAATGTAAGGCCCGAGGAGCTCAAAAGAACTCCAAGGTGACTATATAGTGGGCCAAGGAGCACTAATCCTCAATATGAAGCTAGTGCGAGTCATAAACACTCATTCACTCAGACGAAGAGTCACGTGTGACAAAGTCACGTGGGACAAATGTAACTCAAGAAGACGTACCCTCAAGCATTGAAAACTTATAAGTAGTAGTTTCGTTATTTCCGAAATTGGGACAAGAGGCATATGATCCCCCTTGCCTCCTCCGTCAATCGGAGTTCTGTCAACGATCACATGAGAAGACCCCCGCTTCGATTGCTTCCCAAGCTCCTTCGTCATCTCTATTCTAGTCGGCAGCCTAATCCCCCTCCATGATCTCTTCTTCCTCAGAGTCAGGAAGCAAAGCAGAATTCTTCTCCGGATCGGCAGGGTCATCCGCAACAACCTGGCCCGTTTCACGGTACAGTCGCAGTTCTTCCATAGTAATGACCGGTGCGTATATGCAATCTCCCAGAGTTCCCTCCAAGATGTTCTTGATAGCTGCACGAAGCTGTTGCATCTCTTTATTTCCACGATTTATCTTTGCGCTAATTGACGTGTGTTCCCTTGCTATTCTAGGAGGGGTATTAACACCATTTTTGTTCTTGATGACCTTACTGGTAAAGAACTTGTTGAAAGCGTCAGCTACCATCTTGATTGGAGGAAACTGAATCGAGATATCGCCTGTCGCAGCGATCTTGATCTTTTCATGCATCAGAATCAGAAATGCCTCTTCATCTGGTTGAAAGGTTACGCACTCCTTGCGGTTTGCAAGACCACGACGACGGTAGATTTGACGGCGCCACTGGGCGATTTGCTTGATGTGGATCGGATTCTTCCAATTGATTCTGTCTCTGTTGATCTTGGTGAAGTGGAAGTCTGTTTCCTTATTCGTAGCTTGGTTGCGGCAGCGGATTGTCAATTTCTGAGGTTGGGGTCTACCGAGAACGGGAGATCCGGAGTCTTTATGCAGAGGAACCCACAGGAATTCCACTTCCTTGCCCTCTTTCCTCCGTGTTTTAATTTCATTTCTTTTAGTAGCCCTATGGTTCAAAACGGATGTGGTTCGTGGGCTTTGCTTCATTCGATGGATGTGTGGACTATGATTCTTGGTGGACTCGTTTTTCTCATTGTGAGATGCCGTTCCCTCGACTTGTTCTAAAGGGTCTACGTTCGAGTTATCATCTTCAACCGGAAATTGTATACTTTCATCTGATTCTCGGGTAGCGTCTGATGACTCCTCTAAACTTTCTTTCATGACGTCGGGGTGTGGCCGCGGCTCGGCATACGTGATCACATTCGGGTCGTTGATTGAACACCAGCCCTGCTGAGTAGGGAAGCCTACAGCCCTGACCATCGCGATGGCTGCGCGAGGTACTTCTGGGATCAGAATATGCTCGTATATTTCGGGAAGCTTCTGAACCGTTTTCTTGGCGACTTTTTTTACTAGTTCAACCACGTCAGCATTTCCGCCTAGTACCTCTTTCTCTACATGAGTGAGCTTCGCACCTTCGCCTAGCACATTTTCTCTCCGATTGAGTACATCCAAAGCCAGACTAGGGTGGTTCGTATCTTTTTCGGACACGTCCAGAATCAAAACGGATGCATCTAAAACAGGCACACGTCCGTGTACAGAGTTTTCAGGTACCGGGTGTGAAGTCCGAGGTTGCTTCGTCTTGACCGGGTATGGGCCCGAAGGCCTGGAAGGCTTGCGCTTGAGCCGTGTCTGTACCATTGTGAGTGGATTTATGTGAACGGGTTGGAGACCGATAGAATCCCTGGCCAGTTGGTTTTGAGGGTTGTGGCGAAAGTCGGGCAGGAAAACCGGCAAAGCCAGTGAAGTCTTTTACAGAGACTCCCTCCACACTGTGGCGCTACTACCTGTTTTCCTGGAAATTGTGCTTGTGGGATATTCTAAATGAATTTGTCGCGTTTCTTTGCTCGAGGTGGTGAGTAGGCAGCGTGTGCTCTTGGTGGACATGAGTTTCATCACCATTTACCCATGATATTAAGTTTTACGCGGATCTCCATCACTGAAATTCAATTCAATTCAAATTTTTTCCCTAGTCACCTGTTCTAACTGAAACCCGCAGTTTTCTCCAGTCCAGGGCTTCCAACGGGCTGTACTACGGTCCGTACAAAGTGAACTGTAACGGGCACGTGTTCAGTATGAACGTACTGAGTTCGTGAGCTGCACCGTACGTTTAGTAATGCCCTAGGTACTGTGAGTTGTACAGATTGTATTACCCTCTTAGGAAGTTTGTATAGTGATTCTAGAGGAGTAGGTAGGCTAGTAAGCAGAAGGCCTTTAGGGAGTGTTCAGGGGGGTTTCTAGAGTTCTAATTACCTAAAAGTTTTTACCAGACGCTTAGATCTCTTTCTAAGTGTTTTAATTTATCTATCTCCAGTCTGTTGTCTGTTGTCTTAAAATTTAATATTACCAACTATTTCTATTATAGAGTTATCTATCTAGGCGCCTTGCTGCCTTACAGGCCCTATCTAGTTAATTAGGCACTAGTCTTGTAGGCTGCAGCGGTGGACGTAAGGGAGCATAAGGTTAGCGTTGATAGAGAGCTCTTGCCTAATATCGTGCGGCCACTGCAGCACCCATAGGAGGCATCTAGAGGAGAATTAGTTATCTTATAGTTAATTAGACCTTAATCCTGCGTCTCTAGAGACCTATAATATTAGCTGTTTTAACTAGAGTGCCGCATCATCAAATATTACACTATCTCTACCGCCAAGCCCTCTCTCCTATTGGTCCGGATATAAGCCGGCTATTAATTTAATTAGTAGAAAATTAGTAACTAAAAAGCTGCGTTACTGTTTGTTTTTAAGCTTTAAGTAATTATTCTACTATGCTACATGCTTAATCTAGTCTTCTTTTTTTCCTATTGTAATTAACTACTGCACAGTTAGGGGTGTAAAAATTACTTCTACAGTGTAATTTTTCCTACTAAATGTAATTAGCTCTGCTAAGACCTTCTAAGCAAAGCCTGCTGTAGGCAAAAAGAGGGTTCTAGAGAATCTCCCCCTAGTTAAGCAAAACAGTAGTGCAACTTTAGGCTTTAGCTCTACATCTGCTCTAACCTGTTCTAATCTTTCTTAACTAAACATTATCTGCTTTAATACCTTTGCAGCCTTAGTTAACTTTACTTTATAACAACAATAAGTTATAGTAAGCTACTGTATTATAGCTATCTGCAATGTACATAAGTGTATTAGGTTATCCTACATTATCTACTAACCTCTACAAAGAATTGTAAAGGCCTTAAGATTACACCTAACATAATATTAGCCTAATGTAAAACACTTTTAACTATTTCCTCTTTTCTTTAAGCTATAAAGCTATACTAATTATATTAAAATTAAGAGCATATTTACATACTACAAACTATTACATAGGGGGTAAGGGCTTAGAGGCGTTTTATTGCTTAGGATAATAAGTTTAGATAGCTTAAATTTTTTTTTATGCAGAATTTTTTTTTAGAGGTTTCTAGCCTAATTAAGTCCTTTCCTAAACTTAATAAGGACACTGTTTTAAAAAGGGTTATACTTCTAAAGACCCTAAAGGAACAAATTTATTTAGTGTAGCATAGGCCTTACTACGCCTTATTTTAATAGGTAGAATTCTAATCTACTTAAAGTTAATCTATCCCTAATCTGCTTTAACTTTTTTTAATTAGTACCTTTCTCTCTTAACCTGTTCTCCCTTTCTTATTATACAGTGTTATCTCTTTATATTATTACTATATAGACTTATTACCTACTTTCTGCTTAGTCTATAATAACTACAGACCCCTCTCTAACTTCCCTACTAATAAAGTTAGAGCTCCCTATTACTAGTGCAACAAACATAGCTGTACAGTATATTACTTTATTATAATTATTATATTCTTTAGCGCTTATATCTAGTTCTATCTAGGCGTGTTAGCTATTAGCTAATGTTAACTCTAATGCACAACCCTTAAAACACATTTAAGCTCGCGCTACTACAGTCTAATTAGGTCTATGCTAGGGCTAACCTGCACATGCTAGGCGTAACACTGCATTAAGCAGAATGCTAGTGCTTAATTAATTATTTTATATATATTAATACCCTTTTAAGACTTTTACGCCCTTCTCTACTCCTCCTACACTATCTGTCTAGATCTATTGTAATATATAATTAACCCCTCCTAAGTCCTTTACGCTAACTTCCACTCCTCCTACACTGTCTATATGTATACATTATTATAATATATAGCTAACTTTACAAAGACCTGTTTAATCTTCACCTTCTTAACACACTCTAGATTAGCCTGCTCTATCCCTATCTATGCGTAGAGATTAGAAGCAACTAAGGGCTAGTCTCTTACAAGATAATTTGCTAAAGGCATATATTATTACTACTATAGACTATATTACTCTTATTAACTTTAGTCTAATGCAGAATCCTATAAGCAGCTGTCCTAACTACAGTGCCTTTTACTAGCCTAAAGAGCAGGTTAACAAGAGTTAAGCAGATTCTTCTTAGTACTCTATATGTTGCCTAATAAGTAATATTAACTTTTTAACCTTTCTAGATCTACCTCTATTTCTGTGTTATCTTTTGCAGGGTAGGCACCTACTTAGCAGATCCTTTTAAAAGCATCTTTAATTATACAACGCAGCCTTAGCTTTTACATTAGCTAACTACAAACAAATAGATTAGGGTGCGCGTAGCATAGGCGTAAAGGTTTTTTAGATTATAGAGGAGATGTACTATATGCACAGCCTATTAGAGCCTGCTAAGGGGGACGTCCCCTCCTACGCACAGCTGTACTTTTACAATCCTGCCTAGGCCAACAGTGCGCGTATAGGGCATTAGGCTAATAGTGGTCTTAATCTAACTATACTCACGCAGCTGCTACAGATAGTTAAGACAGATTATAACAATCCTTAGATTAAGATGTACAAAACTACATATAAGCAGTTGCAGTAAGCTTATAAGCAAGATAAAGAATTATAAATTACTCTTAATCTACAACTGCAGTTAATTATGCAGGCTAGGGCTAATTAACATTAAGAGAACTTGCCTGTTACTAAAGAGATTACTGCTCTAGTTTGTAATAAGCTAGTTAAGAATTATAACTAAGATTTTATTTTTTACTACTAACCTAGCCCTAATCTAAAACACTATTAGTCTCTATACTAAAAGATTAAACATACACATGCAGTATATTAGCCTCTCCACTACGTTTTAATGTTCCTATAGGGTACTCTTAGGTTTTACTATAGTTTACAGCTATGTACTTCACGCATGTCTCGCACCTAGGATACTCTAACTAATTCTAAGTATTACTAATTCTACCTATTTCCCTAGCGTAGCAGTCTTATTATGCCTTTTAATTATAGTCTATTATTTTAGTAATTTGTTGTTAACTGCTAAGCTTAGTGTAAACAAAGAAAGTTACAGTAGATTGCAGCAAATTAGAGACAGTTACGTGCTAATCTATATTAAGGAGTGCGTAATGCATTAGATTAAGACAACTTTTAGGCTAATTTAGTTAAGATTTAGACTATTCTTCCTTTAAGTTACATTAGCAGCAGTTACTTTATTACACAGTGTTATTAAGACTCTATAGCTATTATTTAAAAGCTTAGTTAACCTACTTTATTTATTACTTTTACTACTAATCCTAAATAGCTAGAGTTAGAGCAGGAGATTAGTACATCCTTTTAGCTATTAGATTAGCTAGATCTAGTCACACGCGTTTTTAAGCTGCGTCTTAACTCCCTCCTTACAGACCTCTAGACTAACTATGTATTTAGCTAGTATACTAGTATTATGTATACTATTAAGTACTAGAAGCAGGGTTTACCTTATGCTTACATTCTACTCTTCCTACATTATAATTACTATAATTAGTTCCTTAATCTAAACTTTATTAATTAAGTTATATAGGCTAAGCTCCCTATAAAGGCTTAAGATCTAGATAAAGTTCTAAGTAACATTATTAAAACTACTATAGTTTATAGGCTATGTAGAACTTTAAATCCTAGCATGCCCTATATGCAGACTACAGAGCGTTCTCTCTAAGCAACCTGTTAGAAGCAATTCCTAAAGGAATACACTAATAAGACTCTAGTTAGTAGAGACAGTTATTTTATATATTAGCGTTAACCTAGTTTAACTTAGGTTGTAAAGTGTTATAGTTAAAACATTATAGTTAATAATTACTAAGTAGTGCCTTACAGTCTATACCTTTTACATAAGTACAACACACATGTTAACATAGAGGTCTGTGCCTCTGTAAAGTTAGTTAAATATATACATAAGTATATCTATAAAGGCACTAATTAGGTTGTTATCTGTATCTAGTAAAAAGACAAGGTTGCCTAGTATCTAAACATGCGCTATATTAGACTAACTAAGGCTGTTTAGCAATTAATAAAGTTTAAGGTTTATAAAAAAAAGCCTTTTATTATTTAATTAGCAGTGCATTTACTAGGACAGCATATAGTTACCTTTTATAACAAGGACAGTGCTAAACAGGTAGAGATTACAGTTAAACAGAAAAGATTATTATTAATAAAATAGTTAAAGTATAATGCTCTTTACATAGATAAGTGTAATCTTCTTTACTAGAACTTTCTAACCTAGTATTGTTAGAATCTAGAAAAAGACAGTAGTAAATAGACTTAGTTCTAACATAATTAGTACTCTATTAGTTGCGTCTACTTTTGTAGTTCTTCCTCTAAAGAGCGTTTCTATCTTAAGATGCTTCTTACGCAAATCCTAGGCGTAATTAGTTTTAAACATCTTTGCACAGTTAATAGTTAGATCTAACTTACTTTTAAGGACACTTATTTAGCTCTTAATCTCTTAGTTAAGAATAGATTATAGCAGTATATATTTCTTAAGCTTTAGCATTTAGCACTTGCTTTTAAGTTACGTTGCGTTTTCCTCTAGGCCCTAGTCTTTAGAAATGTAGGTAATTTTATAGCATTATAAAATAAGTTCTTCTAACATCTATCTAACAACCTGCCCCTCTACTTAGAACAAATAGTGTTGCCCTTTAGCATTACTAATCTTATAAAGGATCTATGCTTGTAGCTAATTAACTAGGCTATGCTTAAGTTATTTAGAAAGAACCTTTCTAATTTTAATATGCCTATGCTATAGAGATATTAGGTGCAGGAGGCTGTTAATCTATTAGTTGCTAAGCAGCTTAATTACAACACTATAAAGCAGGATCTTAATTATACTAATGCGTATAATAAGCTAAATAAGGCCTAACTAGAAGTTTTTTATGCTGTTACTTAGTCTATTTTTACTACACTATAATTTAGTTGCTACTTTATTTAGGGCCTTAGCAGAACTAAAAAGACCTTTTTATATAAGACTATTTGCACTTATCTTTAGACCTAACGCAAGATTGTTTTGTGCGTAGCATCGTCTGGCATTGCTGCGCTCCTCCTTCTTAGCGGCCGCACTGCTTATTATTAGTTTAAGATACCTATTAATATTAAAGACAGATCTACCTGCTTTATGCGTGCGGACTCTCCTGCTGCGGACCTTATTCGTCAGACGGATTTGATTATATGGGATGAGGTCCCAATGCAGCACCGGTACTGCTTTGAAGCGGTTGACCGTACACTGCAGGATATTATAAAGAACAACTCCCTATTTAGAGGTATCCTAGTGCTGTTAGGAGGGGACTTTGCCCAGATTCTTCCTGTTGTTTCGCGCGGTGGGAGGTCACAGACTGTACAAGCCTGCCTTTAGAACTCCTATTTATAGCCATACTTTACTATTCTACAGCTAACAGAGAATATAAGAATAAGGTAAAGACCTACTAACTAAGAATATGCTTAGTAGATATTAGACTTAGCTAGGCGTAATAAAAAGTCTGTTGCGCTTCTTCCTAGAATCTAGCAGTTTTAGTCTGTATCTGCATTCTATTCTCACATCTATCTACCTAATCTACTTTAGAAACCTACTAACCTAAAAGTCTATACTTCTTTGTTAAAGCAAAGGTGTATATTAGTAGTCTAAAACAACGCTGTTAATTCCCTAAATAACTTTCTATTTAAGCGCTTTAAAAGTGTTGCAACAGAGTTCTACTTTACTAATAAAGTCTACTAATTTTTCTTAGATAGAATTAATTAACTACTAGAGGACCTACTCTAAAGCTTTAATCTGCCTAGCCTCTCTCTATCTACTCTATAACTAAAGGTTAGTGTTCCTGTTATGCTCTTGCGCAATCTAGATCTAGGGCAAGGATTGTGTAACAGCACATGTCTTGTAGTTACTGCTGTTAGCCAGACAGCGCCTTTCTTTATTAGTAGAATACTTAGTAGTAAGTTTAATAGTTAGATCTAAACAATTACGCGCGTAAAGTTAGTGTCTAAGAATAATAATGCCTTACCCTTTTTAATTATTTAGTATTAGATTTTAGTTTAACTCTGTTTTGCTATGTCTATTAACAAGTTGCAAGGTTAGTTGCTTAAGATTGTTAGTGTTAACCTATAATATCCTGTCTTTACCTATAGCTAGCTATATGTAGCCCTTTTACATGTTACTACTGTATCTAGCATCTCTATTCTAATTCTGCCTAGTTTAATAAGCAAGGTAGTTAATATTATGTATCCTAAGGTTATTTTATAGACTGCTCTATATAGTGCATGTACATTTCTGCCCTGCTACTATATTTGCCTTATTAGTAACATCTGCTTTTATTATAATTATATTAGTCCTGCGCTATCCTATTTTAGGCAGTGCTCCTAGAAATCTAGTTTTAGCTTTGTGTAATAACAGATCTAGCCTTAGCCCTTTTAAATTAAGTTTAATTCTTTTTAATCTACTATAATACTTTCTCTTTACTTCTTACCTACTATATTATACTTCCTATTATTTTGCCTTCTATCTGCTTACTATGTCACTCTTTATGTACACATCTACTAGGGCCATTTTGCCTTCTAACCCTCTTGTACATAAAGAGCCTATTAGGCCTGTAGCTATTATGCTAAGTATTAAGTAGTAAATGTTTATTTAAGAGATGCTTAATTAGCATTACATTACAACTACCTACCTTACCTGCATTAATTATAGTCTAATTAGACAAGAGAAGAGAAGTATTAGCTACACCTACCTTAATGTAAGCTGCTTTTATGCTACTTTATTATATAAGCTAATTTTTTTATAGGACTAGAACCTTTATTATTCTTTTACTATCCTGCCTAAGTATAATATTCCTTCTTTTAACTTTAACTACAACCTAGACTAGCCTTTTGTTAATAATAAAAGTGTAATAAATTAGCGTTAGTAGGGCTGTTACTACAGCCTCTACCTGCCCTATCTAGGGCGGCTTTAGTCCTAGATGTAGTTCCCCTCTACTGTTGTCTAGGAGTGGCCGCTCCAGGATAGACTAGTTTATAGTTAGGTAGTAGGTAATCTACTAGATGCTACCTAATTCTATCTACTTTATATATAGAACTATAACATAAAGCTTCTAAGGCTTATGTTTTATAATACTAAGGTAGTTAAACTAGAAGACCTATATTCTAAGCTTAACTTCTATTTCTAGCATACTCTTTAGCTAAGGCATAGGCGTGCAAGGTTAGAAGAATAGTACATATTAGAGAACTCTCCCTGTTAGGTTTAGCCTAATGCTTATTAAGTATATTATCTTAACTAGTCTTTAATCTTTTTTAATTATACTCTAGATTTGTTATAATCTTAAATGCTCTATATATTATTTATTAGCATAATGTCTTTAGTTATTACTAGAAGATTACAAGCTAGAGTATAAAAATACTTTTTTACCTTTAACAAAGTTAATATCTAGTCCTGCTCCTCTTTCTTCTACAAGCTACTATAATAGTAGCATGTTACAGGATCTCTAATTAGTGTAGATCTGTTATTAGGCAATTAGGCGCATAGATTAGGCTTATTAGCACTAGTCTAGTTAGAAAAGGAAGGCAGATAATTAATATTAAAAGTAGAAAAAACATTTTACTAATTAGATTAATAAAGATACTACTTACCCTAAGAAGTTAAAAAAGTTTATAAGTGTTTAGAGTCTTAAGCTTTAGCATTATTTCTTTAAAAGTCTTAATAATGTATAGCTACTAATTCACTTTATATCTATTACAGGAATAGTTATGTGCAGCCTATAATCTAATTATATTAGCTACCTATTGTAAGATTATAAACGCTGTCTTTTATGCAGTAGGTATATTATTACAAGGTTAATTTATTAACTCTAGTAGAGAAAGCATTAGTAGGTGTAGTGCTAGAGTAAACTGCTGCTACACTAACTTACATCTATCTAGAAAATAAACTAACTATCTAAATCTAGCAAACTAAAAGCAACCCTACTAACTCTACCTAATGCTTTTAGGGTCTACTCTAATTAGTCTAGAAAAGATACTAATAATTATTAAGCCTGTACTTACACTCTTTAAAGAATTTCCTTTTCTTTAGCGTGCTTTTTGCAGGGACAGTTATATTAGTGCAGCCTAGATTATTTGCTGTAGTTTTAACCTTTTTTTTCCTAATATTACCTAACTCTAACTAGATTAAGTGTTTATTATAAAATTATTTTATAGCTAATTAGGTCTTAACTTTTTTAATAAATAAAAGGTTAGAACTTAAAAAAGTGTTAGCAGAAACCTCTATGTTATTAGCAGCTATAAACTCTCTGTTATTAGTATCTTCTAGGTCCTTATCTTCTTTAAATTAACCCTTAGCTATGTTAGTGTTGTCTATAGGCCTTTCTGCCTCTTTCTTATTACTATTAGCTAGGCCTTTTTTAGCATTAAAAGCTATGCTAACATCTACTACTATGTTAAACTAGAATAACAGGGACTACATTACCTTACTAAGTTCTATGCACTTATCTGTTGCAAGTTCTATTATATCTTTAATCTAGTCCTAGACCTAACTAAACTAGGACTGTAGTAATTTATTATCTATAGAGATTACTTCTTAGAATAACTTAATCACAATTAGTAGGGCTGTGTACATATTTTGCTGTATAGGCTAGGCCCTAGTCCTTAGAACTTAGTAACTAAACAAGTTAATTATAGAGGCTATAACTAGATTATAAGGAACAGTAGGTTTGTTATAGATTAGAACTAAAGTAGCTTTTTAAAGGCTTAGATCTACCTTAGTTAAAGCTAATTTAGGCCCTTTTAGTGTTAGGGTGGATGTTAGCACAGCTAAACCCTTCTACAGAGTGGGGATGCTCTTTAAGGAGGTAGTAATATCTTTAGGCATTGCCTTTTTCTTCTTTAGCTAATAGACTTTGTTTTATTTAATAAATTTAGTTTAATCTACTAATATATGTTAGTATCTAGGTATATCCTATTTAGAAAGAGAATAACTTACTTTAAAGATTGCAACTTTTGCCTTCTGCACTGTAGTAACAATTTGCACAACTATAGCTAAAATAGTTAGGGACATATACATAGTAGACAAACTTGCTGTTTTTTTTTAGGCATTTCTAGCAGAGATCCTGTAAGATCTAACCTACTATAAAGGCCACTAGTGCCTTAGCTGCTTTAGGGCGTGTAACTTTAATTAAAACTAGGTTAAAGCTGTTCTAAAGAGAATTAACCTATGTACGCACTATAACAATCTAATTTGTTTGCATCTTAACTAACTCTAAATAGGCTGTTATAACCTTTATGTTTAGATCTTTTATAAACTTAGAGTCTATTAGGCGCCTAAAGAGTCCTATTATCTTTGCAGCAGTCTAGACCTCTTTATATAGCAGCTTTAGATTAACAATTTTATATAAATTAGTGTCCTTTATAAAAGAGTTAAACTACTTAGATTTACTGCTTAAAGGTTTAGGCTAAAGTATAATTTTTCTCTTCTTTTTACCTTTAGTTAGCTTTAACCTAGCTTTAGCTAAATCTATCTAATAAGGCAAAACAATTAGAGTTAGAGCAGGCAGGGCCTAACCTATGCTATATCTGTAATGTCTATACTAGGAATATAGTGGCATAAACTGCTGCTAGAAAGGGTACAGTCCGCCTAGAGCAAACAGAGGTGCTTTATGTTAAGGCTACTAGGTGTTCTAGTACAGACCCTAAGCCTGCGGATATTAACCCTAGGCCTGCAGATATAGACCTTACAGTAGCAGATATAGTCTACAACTTAGCTAACAGGCAAATTGCTACTAATGTTCTTTATAGCTAGATATAGGTTAGATATAAGTAGGGGTAAGCTATAAAAAAATATTGTTAGTCTAATTCTTTTCTAAGTTGTATTAATCTAGATTAATCTAAATTTACTTACACTTTTACTATACTATTACTAGCTCTAATCTTAGCTGCCCTACAAGCTGTACAGTCTAGTCTAGCTAAAGGCGCGGGCGGGCACTGTCTAGTTTAGTCCTGCCTGCAATGCTATTAGACTTAGGCAAGACTGCGTGTCTTCTAGTTAGGACATATTAGGCACAGAAGGCAAAGAAGTAGGTCCTAACAACATGTTGTCTAATAAAGTAGGTTTATTATTGTCTAGCGCCTTTATTTTTTCTAATTAGCCCTAGATTATAACATGTGTAAGGTAAAACTTACTATTACTATTAGCACTAGCCTTTTTAGCTAAGAGGTCCTAGCCTCTAGTTAGGCCTTTACCTTAGAAATTAATAATAACCTTAGTATTAATCTTTAGTAATAGAGGCTTATTATTAGGTTACAACTAGTTATTATCTAGTGTTGTTATAGCGTTATTAGACACAATCTGCTGCGTTAGAAGTAAGCAGAGGGTGTTAGAGGCTGTTCTAATTAGATTTTAACCTAAAACATGCAGATAGGGTAAGATGTGTACCTGTAGCGTCCTTAGCAGTTTAGGATTAGCTAGTAAGGTCGCACTGCCCTAGTTAGGTGGGTTGGTGGGCGTGGCAGGAGGAGATGTGAAGCTGGGTTGGTTAGATTGTTTATTGTGGCGGCTGTGCGCGTAAGCGAGCTGTTACGTAATCCTTCCTAATTAGGACTAGCCCCCTTCTTCCTGGAAAGGAAGGCTAATCTGCTCGTACTTTAATTAAATCGTACTACTCGTACAGATCACATGAGCCACAACAGTTACAATACGTACACCTACCCCTCCTCCTCCCCGTCGTACGAACGCACACAAAATCTCACTCGTACAGGCCTCAAACCCACCCAATCGTACAGTACTACGCCTCGTTGGAAGCCCTGCTCCAGCCCTCGATTTGCTATGCAGTACGTGAGCAAGTTTTATAACCAACCTTACAAAGCCATACGCTCCCATACCAACCGCAGTGCTCATTTTCTGGGCCCACCTCATATCCCTGGTGTGGTGGAAGTAAATTGTTTATGTGACTCGTTATATAGCTGCTGAAATTGGGGAAAGGGCATCACGCATATTTGGAGCGAGCTCGCTCATGGAGAATTGCACCAACCCTGACGACATGGGCACAGGTCTTTCTACCGGCCATTCCAAATTTCTGCCAGAGGTCCCAACTTTTAAGAATGCCCGCAGGGTCTTAGACACATGCAACTGGTTGTGATTACGGAACTCTCTGAGCTCTACTACCTGCTCGTACTCATCAACTACTGCTGCTAACCTTAGATATATGCTGCCAAAGTTTACTACCCTGAACATATAGGCTCTTAGATATGCTCTTTTAGCAATTGATTTTATTCTCTAAGCCATGCGCGTCCTTTAGAGCTTCACCGTAGCCTTCTAAGGCGTCTGTGAATCAAAGTACTCAGGAGTAGTTATAATAGCTTCAAATCTGCGGAGCAGGCGCCGAGTTCAATACAGTTTACGGTTCCTTAATCCTCGCCTGAATTGAGAGTCGCGCACAAACTCTCTTTGCATCTGTGAGGAATGAGCCCCACATCTAACTCAACCAGGGACCTTCTCATCCCCACCTACCAGAACTTAAAGCTATTGCAGAAGCTGCGGGCCTTGCTATTTGTATCATTGCTCTTGCTGACCTCTTCAATGATACAGTTTAGTGCTTTGAGTTTATACTGATCGACCTTAACTTCAGAAAGAGTTTCCAGCCAAGTTGAGTTAGGCTTGACAATGTCAGGCTACGTCTGTGTTAATGGGTCTGTTATCTAGGATTATACAACAGCATACCAGGCGTGCCGCTGCTAGAACAACGCTTTAGCGTACGTTAAAATATCGACTGGGCTGACGCTTCACTTAGACAGATTCTTAACTTGTTTTTTTAATGCTGAAGGCAAGCCAGCCAAGTACAATAGTTGGAAAAATGATGGCAATGACAGCATTGCAACACCCCTGTTGCAACTCTTAATTAAGCGCCAAGATCGGGAAGGTCTGCATTAGAAGGCAAATGGATATTGTATAAAAACGCTTATAAGTGATATGTGTTTCATTTGATAAAAGCCAACCCTCTACCAAGCACAGTACGGATAAATGTACGTGCGACAATATCTTACGGTAGTGAATGTTGATTGGCTTGAAATATCGTTACCCCTAGCAGGGAAGCTGACCCTCTCTAGCTACACCCTTGTTGCGAAATATTTTATACGTAATGAAGAAAAGAGTTAGATGAATCCCCATACTAGATATAAAGGTAGACGGAGTGGGTACGAGAAGGTTCCTATGGCAGGGCACATCGGCACCCGGAACGAGACAAGACCCACAGAAGCCAGATCCGGCAGAGCCAAGGCATTGCCGGAGCCAGCTTTAGTTTTTCAAGCCTTTTGTTGGCCTTGAGATTCCACGCCTCTAACTTTGCTTCTTACTGTATTTATTCTCAAAAACACTTCTATCACGTGATGGCTTGGCTAGCACCATATTACTGCCACTCTGCAGGCTTTTCTACAGCAGAGTCGCTCCGGTTCACTATTCAGCTACGTGCAGATATACAGCCCACCGTCACCTATCTTGGTAGAATCAAAAGCTGGCTCCCGATTACACATCAATAATTACCCCAACCTCGCCGAAAATGACATGTCCTACTCCTTTGGTGTGAAGGAATGCCGTGGCTTTAGCGTCCCTTAAGTCTCTTGAGCATTCTATCCGAATCGCAGATTGTCGATCTGTAATTAATAGAGCCTTCCTTCGATCAACTGTGTTTTTGTCTATTTTCATCTATACCTCAACGACAATAATATCGCACGTGATGCGGTATCTTCCCACCGCACTAGTTGCTTACCAGGACTAGCTCCTCGGCGCACAGGATACACTCGTCGCGTCAGAGCTATCTCGAGCTTTGCCGATCTCACAACCAGTTTGGCTCTCACCACCCCTCAAATCGAGCCCGCTTATACTAAACCCCCTCCCTGCTATTTCGACGGTTACGAGCCCGGTTCGCGGCTTATGGCTAAATCTATTGTCACCACAGCATAGTAAACTTTCACACCTGTCTAATAGGGGCTCAGCGGGCTCAATTTACCTCGATCATTTGCTTGCTCACCCGCCGAGCTCGATCAAGCGCCTGACGACCTATTCGTCCATATAGAGCACAGATTGCTATGCACTGCGACTACTCGACGGGAGGAGACCTGCTCTCCTCGTACCATCGACCCTCGGCTTATTCCACGAAATAATCGACAACCCGCACACGGATTGCTATCATCGCGCACTAGGATGGCTCTAACGATCGGTACCTTCGTAATTCTCACCAGTAAGAGCGATTGGATGCCCTGGTTTCGTCAAATTAAGCACCAAGCCTCCAGGGATAATATATGGGATTATGTCAATCCTGAGCTTACCGAGGGAGACGATGGTACCCTCAAAGTAAACGTTGAACCAAAAAAGCCTCAGCCAGGCGCTGTGTACTCTAGCCAGACTCCATTGCCTGCCGGTGCAGCCTTTTCGGGTTTAAGTGAGGCCGAACTGGGGCAATACCTGATGCTTCGAGAGGATTACAAAGACGACCTCAGAGAGTATGAAGCTCGCCACAAGGCCATATATGACCTGCATACGATCATCTACACAACGATCAACCAGACCAACTATCCTCTTATTATGGACTGTCATAGCGTCTATCATCAATTGAAGACTCTTAAGCAGTACCTTGAGCCCTCACGCTACCAGCTTAAACGGTTTGCTCGTACGAATTACGAGCGCGCCAAGAATTGGCCCTTAAAGGAGAAACAGGACGCATGGCTAAGGGAGAACCAATACGGTCGAAGCTCTCCTCAGAACTACGAACAACATCAGTGGATCTGCCACCTCTGTGGAGGCACCCACAAGAACAAGAACTGCAAGGTCAACGACCCTCGATTAAGACCTGAGGGGTACCAGATCCCTGCTATTCTCCAGAAGGAGTACGATCGACGCATGAGCAGCGATCCTCAGCTCAATGCAGAGGCTGAGCGACTCAGGAACGAGGATCTCTCTCGAAGATTAAGGAGCACATCTATCCAAGGGCGAAGAGACGGCGGGAAGAAAGGACGTGGAAGGGGCGACAATAGCAGCCACTATCGACCAACTGACTCGCATGGTCAAAGCTCTCAACCCGAACCTCCGGCTAGTCTAATTCCGAACTCAATCTCCGAGTCGCCTATCACCACCAATTCAACCGTTCAATCAGGCACCAGACGATTAGCTGTTCCTCTCATGACCTTTACGACAAATCTCATCACTAAGGAGTCTTATCAGGAGGAGAGTCCCCTCCAGCACTTATGGATCATAGATTCTAGAGCTGATGTCCATGTCTGCAACAACCTAGCTAACTTCAAATGGACGCGAAACCCATCTCCATCAGATCGATTCATGGCTGATGGCCAGCACCATCGTATAGTCGCATGGGGCACCGTCATGCTCACAGCCAATGGCCCCAGAGGACCTACCAAGCTGCGGCTGAACGATGTTGCCTACATCCCTACCATGTTCACTAGTTTGGCGTCTCTACCTCAAGGAGAAGACATTCATTTCGACTCTGGAGAGAATCTAGTGTACAGGCGGTTGTATGACGGCACCCGATTGCCTATTTGCTTCGCCAGTCAAATTGGGGGTTACTGGACCCTGTAATCGCGCACCAGTGATCCCTCAATCGGATCAACTTTACCTATCGTCATGGATGACCAATAGTTCACCCAAAACCGACGTTTTCAACCAGGATGCAAACAGCACTTGCAGCCCGTACCTGCTGACGCCCCAAGTGACCCTAGAGCGCATCTTAGAAGGGGAAACTGACATCAAGTTGGCCTCCCAAGATACTCCTGACAATAAGCCAGATGGTAGCCCTGATGGCAAGATGCTATTAGTTTTGAAGGGCCGTCTACAAACTGGTGACGCGGTTGTAGATTTTGAGACTGATGATCAGTTTGAGTAGATAGGCTTATCTTGGCACACTGGTATGATCGATTGTGAGTCCCAGGCGATCCTTAAAGGAGCTGACTACAAGGGGGGAGATTGAGTGGGCTGGAAATATGAGGAGAATATGCTGTATAGGAACCCGATCTATCCCATTTACCTTAGTTATTATATATAGAACTTCACTCAATTGGCGTTCTCAAATGGGGCTAGACCACCACTTGCTCTGAGGACTGCCTCACGAAGTTGTCACATATTTGTAGTGTACTTTTGAATAGTCTAGATTTAATCCTAGCGATCTCTCCTAAATATACCTAACTCGCTCTTCTTTTGTCTTCAGGAACCTCTCTAAACATATTTTTTAAGAATTCTCCATACATTCTCAATAGAGTGAAGATCAGGTTAGTTAGCTATACCAATTGCCTATCAGTCTGTCTGTGTTTTGTTCGGCCTTTGCTCAACAACTCATACATTCGCTTCATTCAAGCTTGGGTTGAGGGACTTGCAGTTACGGAGTCTCCGAGCTCCACCACATACTCATCTGCATAAAGCCACTGCCACGTACTATAGTTACGTGCTGCCTCGACCACTCCGTAGCATATATAGACCCTTAGGTACACTCTTTCAGCAATCAACTTAGTTCCTCATGACTTTAGTGCTCCCAATAGCTTCACAACTGGGGACTCTAACCTCCACAACGAGCTCTGGAGGCGATACTGTCGTAACTTCCCTCACCAAGGAGAAAAGGTACCTATCACCCCACTCATGTCTGAATTTTATCTTCAATGCCCACTCCTTAAAGGCATTGAAACACGACTATCCTATACAGTCATTCCAAAAAGTCTGTCCCATGGCCTGAGCGCTCGGCTGTGGTCCCCTAGACCTTGAAAAAATTTCCCCCACCTAATTTAGTAGTACAATTGTTTACCTGCTGTCTCCCCATCCACAAACCATGCCTGCTCAATTCAGTGAGGCTATTGTCGCTTGTATACAAACCTGTCTTAATATTAGGATGTTAGTTCCTTAAATTGCAAGGGACCTAAGCATATCTTATAAGCCTGTTTACAGGATCTGTACTAGCTTGGATCTATAGGGCTGCCTGTATCCCCTGTCAACACTGAGACAGGGAAGACCTAGGGTAATACGTGAAGGCTAGCTCTAGGTAGGTGGCGACTATCTTAGTCCTTCTCTTAGTGTTGTGCTAATGCTCTTACAGGGCCTACTTGCCTTTTTTAAGGATCGCCCTACTGCTTATCTTAACAAAATGCAAGACTTCCTACTTAATAAGTACAACATAAAGGTGTTAGCTAGTACAATATATAATTAGCTATTAAATGTGCAATAGTCTAGAAAGGTTGTTTACTATTGTTCCTTAGAGCGCAGTTTAGAGCTAAAAGATGCCTAGCGTCTCTGTTAGTAAGGCTAGCATATAGACTAAATTATATGCCTTAACAAATCTAGATGTAACTCTTGTACTAGGGATAGGAGACGCAGGTAGAGTCCTGTTAGTAAAGACTGTAAGGTTTATAGCTTAATTGTCTGCTTACAGAGATAGAGTCTCCTCCTAGCCTATACTATAGATAGTTATATAACCTATATAATGTTTTAAAGTAGTAGCATATTGTAAATTTTTAAGAATTTTTTTAAGCATTAAGTGCTACCTCTCTGTAGCCTGTACCTAGGGTTAAGGTTAGTTATAGTACTTAATAACGCAAGTATCTATTAATTAGACTATGTAAGGGACATCTGCAACAGAGCTAGTGTAATACTAGCGTTTTTACCTCTATATTTACCTAATTTTAACCTAATTAAGTTGTCCTTTGCTATATTAAAATTATAGCTTAAAAGGAACTATTAGTTAGCAGATAACTTTAATAACTATAGAGACTTTCTTAAGCATGCTGTACAGCAGCGTTGCTACTAGGAATTTAAAGTGATATTTAAAGCTGCTAGATACAGAGAATAAATAGTCTATATAATTATGTCTTATCTAAGTCCTCTCTATTAAGCCTATCCCTATACTACTCCTAGGCAGCCTTTAGTTCTCCCTTAAAAAAAGCAGCCTTCTTCTTTAGCTTAAAGAGGGTTCCTAGCTTAAAGTAGTTATATTTATTACAGTACTCTCTCTATTACTCTTCTGTTATTATGCCTAGGTTTTTAAGTGTATTAAGATCCTAGTTATCCTTTACTAATATGTGACTTATCTGCTTAAGCACATTTACTATGCAAGTAGGGGTTAAGGGCTAAGCCTTCTACTACTTAAAGAAGCGCTTAAGGATGTTAGTATAGTTATAATTAGGCATCTTAAGAGGACTTAAAGGCTGCCTAGCGCGTAAGGCAGGCTAAGAGGAGCAAGAAGGTTAAAAGGACGTTAGTAATAGTAGTAATAATTAACACATGCTACGCAGTAGTTAGAGCGTCTCTAGCTTAATTAGCTAGGCAATTAGCAATAAAGCAACGCTAGCAGATAGGAGAGGAGATTGTGCTTGCTTTTTCTGCTATTTTGCCTTTAGTTTCTGCTTCCTTTGCTTATAAAGGGATATAATAACTTGTTTAGATAGTTTATTATAAGTTGCTTTTAGTAGAGTGGCCTGCATGTTAGCTATCTATTGTCGCAAGTTGTCACTATCTAGAGAGTAGTGCATATTAACACAATCCTTATCGCCCTGCACCTAGCAGCAAGTCTTATTGCCCTTGTTCTTACAGAGAGAATTACAACAGAGCTATCTATTAGTTAAGGTAATTTAATAAGTTATACTAATCTCCTGCTAGGCTAAATGCTTGTTAAGGCTATTAAGCTAGTGTTAGGTAACAGATAACATTAATTTTTTAGCCCTAGCTTAGAATAATAGTATTGCTGCAGTAATAAGAGGCTCTACTGCCTTAGTTATAACTATCTTAATGTCTATAAACTACTTCTTCTTTGTTCTGCAGCAGAAACAGTAGTTCTTAGAACAATCTTTTAACATCTTTACTAGAGACTTTATATTAGCTTTACTAGAGATTTCTATTACTACTGCATTAGCAGCAGCTTTACCACTGTACGTAGCCTTGCTAGTTACTATAGTTGCTTTACAAACACTAGGACTAGCTGCTTGGGCGTTCTAGAGCGTCCTCTCCTTCTACTGTTAAAGCTGTGGCTAAAGAGTAGCAGTATTACTTTCTTTAGTAGAGAGATAACAGGCATAGGAGCTAGGTAACATCTCCTTAATGTAGCCCCTTAGGATGTACGCCTGCTATTAAGCTGTATACTTTAGTGCTAGCAGATCCCTAGCGTTTTCCTGTACCTAGTTATCTATTGACAATAAACGCGACCTCTGTGACGCCTCTGTGTCATCAGGTTGTTGTACCTCCACTGTAACCTCTCCCTATGTAACCTCTACTAATAGTATAATAGGATTGTTTGCGGCTAACTTAGCTAGCTTCTTATCCTCTAATCTAACAGGGTCCTTATTAACCTTAGCTAGCTGCGAAAAATAGATAAATTGCAAAAGTTAGAGGGACTAAGAGGGCTAAGCTAACAAGGGGACCTCCTTAAGAGCAGCAGCAGCTATTAACTAGAGAGAAGGACATTTTTAGACTAATTAGCTAGCAGCAGTAGTAAGGGAGCGTTTTTAACTGTTACAAGAGGACTAGCTTATCTTAGTAGGCTGTTATTAATTACCTAATTAGGAAGGAGCTGCAGCGTTAAAATTAAATAATAAAGGATTTTTTAGGCTTTTCTAGAGCTCTAGATGCGTGGTTGGGGGTCAGGGAAAGGCCTGCAGTACTAATTTAGGTGGGGGGGATTTTTCCGAGTCCCCTGAGCTCATAAGCGAGTGCTCAGGCCATGGGACAGACTTTTTGGAATGACTGTAGTGGGGAACACGGTTCAACAACTGCCTTGATCCTGGTGGCCTAAGAACTCGCATCGTAAATACAGGGATGCACTACGAACGCGACGGCGCCACGGTTCCGGCCACATGGTCGTCTGCACATGATTTACCATCGATCTTGCGTACGAGAAAGGGATACGATGAAGCCTCTGGAAGAAAGTGCGGTGGGACATAATAAGAAGAGTAGTCGCTGAAGACCTGGAACTCCGAGCATAGTCGGAAACTATCGCACGGTTAGAGCTGTTGGTTAAAGAGCATGTGGAAGCGAGGGGTTAAGTGATGAGAACCAACTAGGTAGTTTGGGCGATTGTTGTGAGGTCCAAGGAGCTTGAGGGGGCTACAAGGCGAATATACGGCGGATAAGGACGCGCCAGTTCTAAAAAAGAAGAGGCTAGTGTTACATGGATACTAGACGAGGGGACCTACCCTCCCTCCTGGGGCCGATCCGAACAGCGGCTTCCCTCTGGTGATCTCCTAGACAGGAAACCTAAATCCTGGAAATAGAGCCTCGACGCAGTCAACCTAATTATTGAATTTGCCATAGCCAACGGACAGATATGCTAACCGCAAGCTCTGACCTTAGGTATCCCTGGAAGTCGTATAGGAAACTTGGGCGTTTAGTACCAACATTTGTTTAACCATGTTCGATTAGATGCTTCTTCCAGGATCCCAAAACGTTACTCAAATAGTTCGCATGCTTATACCCGTTGGACATACAGTAGCAAACCAAATGAATAGATAAAAATGGCTTAAAAGAAGCAGTTTTGTAGTAATTTTTCGGTTTGAGAGGGCTATCTTTCTTCTAAGTACTGGTATCATTCTAATTTAGTGGCGCTTTCGAATAAGCCAGGAATTTTAATCACCAAGTGGAAGTTTGCATTCGGAACACTGCTGGAGAGGATGAGACCATTAATTGCTGTGGCAGAACCATATATTTGTTCTACTAAGTAGAAGAAATATCAAGGATATCCATGTGAGCAGCAACGTGACTGAAGAGCTCGAACTCCATCCTTTCGGATGCCCTTGGACCTCTGAGAATGTCACCAACTATATCCGAGCCGGGCGGGAAGTCATGCTCGAACCTAGGCTCGCCAGCACCCTTCATGTTTATTAGGACTGCCTGCCTGAAATGCCATCGCAGAAGCTGATCGACAGGTCGCTGAGGGTTATTTAGGAACACTTGGTCGAGTCGCTTGCCAGCAAGACCTTTCCCGTCAAAGGTGAAGAACACAATCTTGTAGTCATCCTAGAATATCTATTAGCTATAATAGTTATAAAAATATGGAGATATACTTACGTCAGGATTAATTGAAAAATCGTAGCTATCAAACAGCTGATGTATATCGCTTCGAAGGAGTAGTCCATTCTGTACCGAGTTGATTGTTCCGCCTTTTTCTGGACGAATTGTTATCCAGCGATCGTAGTTGTTCTCATTCCAATAGCCTTCGTAGGCTAGTGGAAAGATGTGAGCAGCTTCAAAGCCGTTCCAATTGTCAAACTGCGCCCCAATCGCTACCTCTCCAGATATGACGCATCGACGGTCTCGAGCCCGGACTGCCTCAGTAAAGGGCTTGACACGAGTTCCAGTAGCATGCGATATTGTTCGGACGGCCGGCTTCTCGTTATTGATCTGGAACGGCGCTACTGATGCGTTAGCTATGCGACCACATTGGAGTTGCTTTTAACCAACCGTCGGAAATAATATAGTATTTCCCAGGTTGAAGCGAGTTATCATTCCTCTCAACCTTGGTATCGTCTTCATCGCGTAATTCAAAGTCATTCGAAAGCAGTAGAAGAATCTCCATCATGGAGTAAAAGTTGGCATTCGTGACGCCATTTGTGAGAATTAGACCACAAAGTACTGTAGCAGGGTCTTTAATGCTGTAGATGTGAACATCTCGCCCTCCTGAGCGATCTCTTGGGGCTATGGTGGAGATTTGGGCGGGATCGAAAGTAGATATTGGAGAGGACGGAGACGACATGGTGGACACAGTGGAGGCTTGGGATACCGTAAACATGAACGTCTCATAGCGCCGGCAAGAGTATTCGAGAGTGAGGTATGTGGTTCGATTACGGTGGCAAGAGCCTTCAAAGATGTGATGGCAAACCGTACATGTCAATAGAGGACAGTTTGCAAAGGTGATAGCTCTAGTAGCTATCGAGGAATCCACGGCGGGATACACGCTAAACTGAAAAGAGCTAGAGAGGAGGGGTAAGCTAAGCCACTGCTCAAGGGCCTGATTTCAGCCCCTCGCATGACCAGGTTTAATCATTAGAGAGAGAACAACTCAAAACAAAGATTCTCGGATGAAAAGGTAACTGGAAAAGGAGATAATACGATATTGAACTAACTTTGTAATTAAAAGTTAGGTACCAATTGCCGCCAAAAACGGCGGCATATGCCACCCTTTTCGTAGGGCATTGTCATCGGTGGTGAGTCTGTATGATGCAAACTCAACCTCAACCTATACTTGCGACAACATCGACTTTGTTCAGCGGCTTACGCAACCTGTAATTTTTACTGCTTAGCATAATTTTCAGATCATGTATGATCCGTCCCTTCAATATTCGAAACTCTATTTCTACACACTTTGTGGACGCACATCCCTGTAGTCAGACTACTCAGGCTTAAGGTACGATCGCGCCGGCTGCGACCAGCGTGGGCGTGGTGCTGCGGAGTTTAAAGTATCACACATTTACGATTACATAGTCCGTTACACTTTTCACCTTCTTCCCACGCACTTACAATCCGATGTAGCTACTGCTGGTCCCTGTACTGCATCTACATGCAGTCGCTCTCATGCAGCACCGTCACAACGACCACGAAGGTCAGTGTGTATGCTGCCAATAGAGCGGCTGCGCAGTTGAGCTTCAGTACTCTGAGCGCTACGATTGCGCTGCCGACGCCGTCGAGTGCGACGTTCTTGCCGCCACTGCCGCCACTGCCGAGCCAGACGAGGGAGGTGCTGCCGAATGCGACGAGCACGGTGAGGGGGCCGACGAATACTTCTGTTACTTCGCCTACGCCGCCGCAGTGTACTGGCAATGCGGGACAAGCGGTGGTTGATGAAGGGTCATATACATTGATGTTTGCTTTGATGGTAGCAGTGATGATGGGTATGGTTGGTCTTGGTCCCAATATGGTTTTGTAGGAGACATTATAACTGTGAAGTCGTCAGCGCTCAGGCCTTGTTAAAGTACATCTAAAAAATTAATCCAATGTCGTCTTTCTGCAATAACGTAGTCACAAATCTATGAATACTTTGCATGCCACCTGAGCCAGCCGATTGTCGGAGCGTAAACCATTCCTCTTCGTTCCATCACTCCATTATACCTGTAATTATCCTTTACGACCCTCCTCCGGTTTGTTATACTCATAATCTCCATGTGAATTGCTACTAGATCCTCGATAGAACACATCTGAGCCTCAAGCTTGAGTCATACCTTGCAAACACCTCCCGAATTTCGCGCTTCCAGAGTACGAAAATGAATGCCAGCGAGCTCTTCGAGGAGGAGCGCCTTCCGTGGTATAGCCATGATCAGTTTTATCCAGCACGACCTGGTGAGATTCTCGATTCTAGCTTTAAGGTTATAGGAAAACTCGGTTACGGTGCATACTCCACGGTCTGGCTGTGTCGGGATATCCGGTATGTTTGGCGTTCTTCACCCCCACCCACCCTTCAAAGTCTGATCATCCATGCACAGAGAACGAGACGCTGGCTCCGTCGCTGGCTTCGTCGCTGTCAAGATTTGTACCCGAGATGCCGAAAAGACCCCACAGCTCAATCGAGAGCTAGATTTTTACGAGCATGTCAGTTCTATGCAATCACAGCATCGCGGCCAAGCATACATCCGCGGACTGTATGGCGAATTTGAGCTCGACGGTCCGACTGGCAAACATTTGTGCTTTGTTCATCCACCCATGCACATGACTATTCGACAGCTCCAGTATTACAACCCAGCACACAAGCTCGACGTTCCGCTTCTGAAGTGCACGCTAGCCAATGTGCTAAAGGCGCTGTCGTTCTTACACGACGAGGCTAAGGTCGTACATACAGGTACGGCAAGATGATGCAACATGATTGAATCAACTGACAAGTTAGACATCAATCCTGGAAATATCATGCTGACTGTGGATGATGACACTATTCTGGAAAACTTCGAGAAAGCTGAAGCAGAGAACCCGTCACCATCCAAAGTGATTGACGACACACGCACCATTTACAGTTCCCGTAAGCTTCCCCATCCTACGGGTGATCTTTGGGGCCAACCAGTTCTCTGTGACTTTGGAGAAGCGCGGATAGGAGATTCCCACTCTGGCTTAATTCAGCCTGAGCTATACCGTGCACCAGAGATAATTTTCGAGATGGAGTGGGGCTCTAAGGTGGACATTTGGAGTGTCGCCACGTTGGTAAGTATTCAATACTATTATAAGGAAGTCTCAATGACTTACTCTTGATTAGGTGTGGGACTTGTTTGAAGATGAGCATCTATTCGACGCCCGTGACAACGAGGGCAACCCATCAGAGACACATCATGTTTCCGAAATGGTTGCATACCTTGGAATGCCTCCGCTTGAATATACGCAAAGCAACCATATGACAAGGAAGGTCTTCGACAAGCAAGGTTAGTCATTGAGATCGTCCCGACATAGACTCTGCTAAGTTCAATAGGACACTGGACGGGTGGCTCCAAGAGTGTAACTATTCCTAAGATCTCACTCGAGGAAAGAGTCTCGGTGCTTAAAGGGGAGGAAAAGGAATTATTTCTCAATTTCATACGCTCGATGCTCAGATGGCGGCCGGAAGACAGGAAATCGGCGACTGAACTCCTGAAGCACCCATGGATGGCCGACACTATGTAGTTGCGACGACGATCAAGCAACCATTGCATTGCAAAGTCATTCTCGCGGAGTTTTTGTATCAGTTACATGTTTAGGATTGATCTACAAAAACATATGCTTCTTCACTTCACTTCCGGGCATTTCATGTCATCATCGACGACCTAGCAGTTGTTCTGGCCGACTTTAGCATCCGCACATGATATTGACGGCTTGGACCTCACTCGTTTTGCTCCCGACTGTCGGCCAATTCAATCTGCGCAAAAACTCCTTTTGTCGCTAAGTAGTACGTGTCCGGAGCTTAGATATCGTCGTCCTTGAGCAATAGCATGAGTGGGGGCAGCGCCATTGACAAGAACACCTCCGCGCCACAAGCAGAGATGGGAACAAGCAATCAGGTAACAGTCAAGTAGCCCGATTTTTTAATTTCTCTTAGTTCAATCAATCAACCTTCGGCGTATACAAAATCATAGGTAGGTAAGGTTTAGCTATTAAACCTGATTGATTAGCTTGATTAAGTAGCCTTTTTTAAGCTTTTTTTAAGTGTTTATAGATAGGTTTTGAGGCTAGAGATATCGCTAAATATAGATATTTTAATTTAGTGTTTTGGCCTGAGGGCGATTTCCTAATTGGGTAAGTACCTGTCTACCTAAAATTTCTGTCGGGGCACTTACATTAACACCTGCACTCACTAATATGGGCCCCAAGAGAGCCGCTAGGGCCCTAAAAAGACGGCAGGATCAACAGGAGCCTTAGGGGATCGTCGCTAAACTGCCTACAGACTCACAAAGTACGCAGACCTTCGAAATTGAGGTGAGAGAGCGCGCCATTGCATCCATCAACTACCGAGCCGTCGAGCCCTCCCTCAACGTCGAGCCCTCTGTCAGGTCCTCCCTCGCGCCCTCCACCGTCGCTGATGACGCTGACGATGCTGGATTTGATGCTGGTTATGAGGACAACTTTGATAGGATAGATTGGAGTTGCCGCCACGGTTTACAGTCCCCCTACGGACCTAGAGGACGAAAAAGTCGCTTATTTATGAGTACGGTTACCGAGTAGCCCTGCGGCGTTGATGACGCGTATTTACTTTGTCTGTCGGTATTGCCATCTACACAAGCTTATCAGTAGCACCGGCGGCAAGGGCATATTTGACGTGACGAGCTCGACGTCGTCCGTATGGGCTCACCTTGAGCAGCGACGCGCCGGGCACAATATCTCACGTCCAGGGCGTTAGATAGCTGGGCTGGAGGGCGGCTAGCGTACTCTCTTTGGTCTGGCAAGCGCTGGAGTGGAAATGTCGCAGGAGGTGTCTAAAGCCCTTGGAAACTTTAATATACAGCGTTTTCGATTGTCGGCCATCACCTGGCTTGTCGAGAACAATCACCCACTTAGCGAGTTTGAATCGCCGTCTTTTCGAGCCCTCCTCCGTGTCGCTAATCCTGAGGCTGACCTGGCGCTCTGGAAGACCTATCGCAGCGTCGGAGCGTATATTTTACGCCTGTACGACTACCTAGTCCCACAGGTCCGTCGCGAACTAAGTCGGGCTATTAGTAAAATCCACTTGAGTTTTGACGGCCGGTCTGTCAAGGGCGGCAAGAAGGCCTTTATAGGGATCGTCCGTCATTACGTTGACGCCCGTGGCAAGATCCGCGACCTACCTCTCGCCCTCCCTCAGCTCGCCAGCGCCCACACTGGCGAGAGGATGGCTGAGGTCGTTGACAAAATGTTGCAGAAGTTTGGGATAGTTGCCAGCTCCGTCGGCTACTTTGTCCTCGATAACGCCACTAATAATAATACTGCCGTCAGCCCGCTCGCCCAAAAGTACAGCTTTTCACCTCTTAAACGACGTCTCCGCGGCTCACCTCACTCGCTCAATTTAGTTGGCCAGACAGTGATATATGGAGTTGACAAGGAGTCTTTTAATAATGAGGCCTCGCAGCTTTAGACAGAGGAGGAGCTCTTGCACGAGTGGCGTTGGAGAGGGCTGCTAGGTGTCCTCTGTGACGTCCTCCATTCAATTCGTACTCGTCAACAGTACGATATTTTCAACAGCCTACAGCGCGATATCCTTGAGTCTGAACGCCTTGCGGGCGACCTGGCGCTGGTCAAGCTCCTTGAGCCTGTTAAACCTGTTATTACGCGCTGGAACAGCTACTGCGACTCTTTTGTCAGGGCTATTACGCTGTACCTGACTGTTAACGCCTATATTGAATATCACATTGACAAGACGCGCAAAGAGGACGCGACGCGGCGAGCGCGTTAGACAGAGGCCTACGACGCTCCTGAGTGGACCTGGTCCTTTGGTCTTGACGCTGCTGACTGGGCTGTAGTTAAAGAGTACATACGCCACAAAGAGGCGTGAAGGACGCGGCTCCTCTGGTCATTTTGGAGCTATCTATGAAGTCCACCCAACGTTTGAGTATCTCCTCAGCCACTTTGAAGCTCTGGCGGAGTCGTGGTAGAGCGTTGATTTTAATCAGAGCGACGCACCTAAAGACCACCTAAAAATCAACGTAACAGCGGCCCACACAAAGCTCTCAAAGTATTACCTTAAGCTTAAAGACACCCTAGCTTATTTTGCAGCGACAAGCCTCCATCCTTACTACAAACACTACTTTGTCAACGCCTAGGGCAAGGACCACCTAGAGTGGCTCTTAAAGGGCAGGGCAATGTTCTAGGGCCTCTAGAATGAGTACAAACCTAAGGATAGCAGCCCTGTCATCTCTCCCCCGCGCAAGAGGCCTAAGGTCAGCAATATTGACCTGTTTACAGCGCAGCTCACAAAGCCTGCGAGGTTTGACGGGCCAGCCATCGAGGTTAACTCCAGGGATCAATTCGAGCGTTGGTACGCACTTGAGCCAAACCTCCCGGCCGATCACCAACACAGCGTTGATCCTATTGCGTATTGGCTTGAGATGAGGGCACAATACCCTGACCTATCAAGGCTCGCGATAGACGTGCTCTCCATCCCGGCATCCTCCTCTTATTGTGAGATATTGTTCTCTGAAACAGGGGATATGATGGAGCCTAAGAGACGTAAACTTAGCCCTTAATTAACTTCTGCAATACAGTGCGTTAGGTCTTAGAACAAGGCTAGTTTGTAGACATGAATTGTACTTTTAATAAAAGTATAGATCTCTCTGAGCAGGTGCTTGAGGAGATGTATCACGTTGGCGAGTGGGAGCTCTAAAGCGCCTCTTCTCCCTTGGAGCTACTCTCCATTTTGTACATACAAAATATCCCAATCAATCAACTTTCAATTCAATTCACCTCTCAGACGACTGCCAAGACAATCAGAACAATCACAGAGCTCTCTTGGCCTCAATCAGTTCAGGGGGACATCTCTTACCTGATTAAATTGATTGTTCCCATCTCTGGCCACAAGTCAAAGAGCTCGAGCATATGGAAGACATTCAGGATACCCCACGAGAAGAATAAGTACATCAATACCGCAGAGCTTGATGACAAGCTTCGAGAGCTCATTAGCAACATTCATTCGATTACGCGACGTTAGCTTTAGTATAAAGATCGATTACCTACAAAGTACAAATATTAAGCTACGAGAAGAGATAGAAACATAGAAGAAAAAGGCAACTACAGAATCTTAGCGAGTGAAGCTTATAGAAGAATAGCACTGCAGAGTCCGTAAGAGTTTGGAAGAACAGCTTTGCAAAATATACGAGAATAATTAGTAGCTTTAAGAGTAAGTAGATAGATATGCTGCGAGTAGGAGTACTTGAAAGACATGCTTACGAAATGCTCCCAAGGATTAAGGACGGCACTGCCAGTGTTAGAAGAGATGAAGAAGAGGGTTTCCTCTGTAGTTTCCTGAGCGGGCATAGCTACTTTCAGATAAATCATTCTCTCCAGATCTCATAGCTTCTTAGTTCTAGTCAGTGAATCAACATCAGTTTGATGTTTCTAATATCAAGATTCTACTCAAATCTGGAGAGCTTGCAGGATGCTGCCATTGACGTTGGGCTGCGGCGTATTGGTCTCAGCTGTGCTCGATAGCCGCTGGTAGGCTACGAGTGAGGTCAAACCATCTGTAGTTGGATTGATCACCATCACCACACCTGCCTAACAGTGTTGCGCCTGAGCACAGTACACGGTAATGGGCTGGTAGTCTTCGAATTCAACAGAGAAGGTGGGTTTATTGCTTAGGTCCCAGCCTTAGTAATTTTGGGGCTGGGTATGGTTCTTCAGTGAGTTGACATGAACGAATCCGGAATTGAATTAGCCGGACGGTGTGCAGCCTTGACTCGGCTGGCCAGCAGCATGAATGTCGGGCTACCCGAGGATGGTGGCCAATCCATCACTGTTTCACGCCGGCCCTCGTTCAGGCTCCAACCCTTGATCTACTCCAGCGCTGAATCCGGGAAAGACAAAGCTAGCTGCTCTAGAACCTTCACAGGGATATCGGGACTTGGTATGTCCATTCAGCTTGCGCAAATAATGCTTCTGTCGCACCATCATGTCACGCTTTGAAGTTCGGGTGGCTCTAGCCGTATACACCTTGCTCATCATGCAATATACACTGCTCCTAGCCCATGTTTATTACGGCAGAGAGGCGCTTCCTAGAACGATATCCCGCCGTTTCTACTTTATATGGACATGGTTTGACTCATAAGGCCCACCGCATAATCCAACAGCTGCGGTTTCTTACAGCCTGCTTCTAATTTTGGTAAAGCTACCATCCTTTACGGCTTCATTCCCTAATGAAATCCTTTTAAGAAGTCTCTCATCTCATCATCAAGGGCTTATGACTCCTCCTCGAGCCGGGCTTTGAAACTACCATGGATCGCCGGTAATACGCCGCCCCGGCTCGTTTGATTGTGCTTCGTCATCCAATTCGCTAGTCTACGAGAGGGTGCTGGCGGTGGCGGATCCTGTGAGGCTCCTTTAGGAAGAAGTCTTGATTGTGCATCTATCTCGATCATCGTGCCGTCAATGATGACTACTTAGCTGACTTGGCGTCTTCTCCAGTCCAATCAGTCTTCCGTCGTTACATTACCCAGGAGCTAGACTCTCTCTCGCGAAGACAGGATCATCGGACAACTTCGCCTTCCCTGAGTATGCCTTATCGGGGAGTTTGTCAGAGGCTACTAAAGGGTCATGCCACCATGAATTCTGTAATTTATCGTTATTGTCTTGATTGGTCACCATGTAGTAGTTTTGATACCACTGTAGTGATCCCAGGTAGTTATAAATTGTTACTGAAAAGTTAAAATGTAATTCTTAGACTATTGTACAGTATAGAATAAAAAATTAAATGCAATCCTTCTAATTCTCTTGGGCTTTTTTACCGTCTCACTTATAGCTGAATGTGAGGACAAGCAAGGCCAGTTTACTGTAAGTGTGACAACTATTAGTTAGGGAATGTGACGTACCGATGTCTTAGCAGACTCACAATTAGAAGGGTCCCTTTTCAGGCTTCGCCAATGGTGGGGCCTAAATTCAGGACCCTGCTCATAGTCAAAATTAAGAATGATCGGGATTGATTAAAGCTAGCTCGTGCTCAGGCATGAGCCTGTTGGATTTGCTCAGGGTGGGCTTAGTCTTGCTCAGCTACTGCATGACGGAGGTCTGATTCCGGGGCCTTGTTGCATGAGCGTGCTCTTGGGTTGAGCGCTAGTCAAGGATTCTTAGATGGAAAAGGTAGACGGTAAGGAAATATTAATACGCTTGTATTGAAAAGCTAAGTACATTTTGCCGCCATTTTCAGCGGCGTATGCCACTCTTTTCGTAGGGCATTGTCGTCGGTGGTGAGTCTGTATAGTGCAACAAGTGTCAATCCAAAAGTATTGTAGCCCGTCTTTCCAAGCTTGATCTGCACGGAACCTGATCTTCTCGAAGCCGGGCTTATTTTTACCAGTGCCACTTATAAGGTCTTCAAAGGTAACTTCGTCGGTATCGGTTCCCCATGTATGAGAGAGTATCGCATAGGGGGGTATTGTATTATCGCTAGCAAAGTCCTCAAGGCTAAAATCGCTAGTACTGCTGCGTCGTAGGAGACGCATTGCTTCTAAAGGAGTTGTGATCGGCGCACGCGATAGGAAAAAGGCCTAAAGAGGCTCAAACGTGGTAGCCTAAATAAAGAGAAGAGTAAGTCGCTTGTTGTTAAGAGTACTAGTCGTGGCTAGTGAGGTTAGCGAGGTCACAGGAGAATAGGACGTTGGGCTATACCAAATATCTAGAGACAGTGCAAGAGTGCGTTTGGTGAGGGCTGAGATAGAGGGCCCACAGAAGGCAAAGTTTGCAAGCGAATCGACTCAATATCAAGTAGCCGAACACCTTGGTGACGCTAGCAGGGAGGACAGCCGACCCTCTCCGGCGACGACCTTGTGAGGTGGCGAATATATAAAAGATGAGTTAGTTGTTGGGGAGGCAGAGAGGTGGGCACAGCCACATTTATGTGAGCCAGTGGTTGGGTGGTGCATAACGCCACAGAATGACCAGCACAACTGTACACGTGATTTCATGTGTAATTCTACCCCAGGGTAAGCAATAGGGAGTGATTGTATCTATACGGAGCCAGCTCAATGGAGGTGACATTTCCGCTCTTGCAGAGCAGGGTTCCTTGACGAGCTAAAGCTGAGCGCCCCGCACGCCCGGAAGCCGAACCTTCAGGAGGCTGTAGTGCAGGGCAAAGTTCAGCAACGTGTAAAAACTGGAAGCTGATTGTGCAAGCTAGTGTATCATGAATTAGGACTAGAGGCTTTAACTAGCGCATAATTAACTGTGAGGCTACATAGAAAGCAAGGACCAACCAAATATCTTTGGGTTACCAATAAAGCGGACAAAGGAAAACATAATGCTATTCTTCATCTTTCACACTTTGCCATGATATGAATGCCTTTCTTTCAGTGAGTAAGACAAAGAGTGGAAGCTCGGGTACAAGGCCTTATATGAATGGCTATGAGGCATATCCTGCCTTCGCCATGCCAAATTTACTCTTAGTCTCCTGGCATTATCAAATTTACGCTCCTTAGGTGCACTGAATCTTAAAATTCAAGAAAGTCATCATATTTCACGATACATTAATCGAAAATTCACGGCGAGGCATGCCAAACATAGTCTCAGGCACTGGACCAGGAGGAGATCCTGGGGGTGACGACATTCCAGAAGACCCCCGCCCGACTGATGCAGTGGAGCAACCGGAGCTGGAAACTCATGAAGGACTTGTTGAGAAAGGTAAAAAGAAGAATGAGCTTACAAAAAATAGAAAGGCTACTTCCCTAACAGCAACTGGTACTTCAAGGACTCGAGACGTCCTTAAACTAGATATACCCAAAAGTTTCGCTAGAACGAGAAGGGATGCAGCTTTAAAAAGCATGAGAGAGACCTACTATAATCAGGGGAGGATTGAAAAAACAAAGGGAAAGGATTTGTACCGCGAGAAATACGATCTGGCAAAAGCTGTGGGGGAGGCGCGTGGACAACTCGAGAAGGCTGTGAGTGGCCGCAGGCCCCAGATAGCGGGTAAAGATCCTAAAGTCAAGAAATTGAAAAAGGTGATGGTTGAAGCTCAAAAAAAACTTACAACCATTAAGGGTGCTATTCGTTCGACAAACACGTGGCACAACAACCGTAGATATTTAACAAACCTGTATGAGGACACTATCTACTACCAGAATTGGACGAATCGGCGAAAGAGGGATCGGAAGCTTGAGAATAGTTATCCGCTAAAGGAAGACTCGGACGAAAATGAGCTTCGAAAAATATTAAACGCTTATGATGAAGGGGTGTTCGGAAGACGAGGGCATCGCGCAGAGCACAAAGTACCCCCGGAGCAACTGCGTCTCTGGACACCTCACCCTAGACGCCCGCCCACTGGTTTGGGAGTTGATAGCTGTGAACGCCTAGAACCATACGAACTTGAGTACGATGAAGAAATAATTGAGAAACGAAGGAAAGAGATAGAGGATGTTGAAATATCTGATCTTGATGGAAAATGGAAATCCCATACCGACCGGAGAGAAAGGCAAGATGAGCTGCTCAAGACTCCTATTCCCATTCACATTTCCGCAAATGAAAAATCCACGGACCATCCGGAGTCCCATGAACGCCTCGGGTTAGTTACCTTGGGAGTCATTTGCTTCTACCCAAAAAAGAAAAGCATCATGACGAGTGTGATACCCCAAGAGCAAATCATGAGCAAGGTCAAGATGAGCACTCCTTGGGCTGAGGCTGCTTCTGGACGACGAGAATTCCACGTTGAAAACCACCATAGCCCGTCTTCTCCAATATGCTCCACTCCTCACTCTCCTATCAGGAATGGTAGCGACATCCTTGTGGGTCTTACCAATGACGGCAGCAAAGATCACAGCAACAGGTGTACTCAGCTCATGGATCACTTCAGCCCGCCCGATCGTGAATGGCCCCATTTTGCCCCGCGAAAGGACGGAAGGAACGGAACCAGGGCATTGTTTGAGCTTTTTGATGTTGATACTGCGCCAATAAAAGAAGGCGACAGGAAGGAGCAGAAGATCATGCAGGGCGTGGAATATGGAACGTTGAAAATGCGTACGCCAGAGAGTGTCTCCATGTTTTGGCAAAGGCAGGCCCTTGGCAAACCTGATAGGGAGCACGCAAAAGATCCAAAAGCTATAGAGTTGAAATATCTTTGGGATAGATCTCCAGGTGAATCTGGAGATGATGGTAAGAATATCGGTAAAGATAAGAGGTCAGGCGAAGTGCCAAATGCAGAGGAAGATGAAGACGACAAAGATCACTTCACCACGTCGTATAAGGAAAGCTGTGGAGGTGCAGCCGGTGAGCATATTCACACTGACCCGATTTCCGTTGCTGCTCTTCCAACAACCTATGACGATTCGTCTAAACCTGCTTCTTCCGGTTTCCCCTCAGTTCCTACACCAACTCCTAAATCAAGTAATCCTGTATTGTTCCCAAGGAGTGTCCCTCCTCCCCCCGTCAAAATTTTTTTTCATACGCTCAGAGGGGTTGAAAACACACCGTTTCATTTGTTTGAGAACTTGGAAAGAATTAAAAGAAAGAGAAACCACGAGAGCGATGCCGGTGATAAGGGGCGCTCGGCTAAGAGAGTTCTCCATGAAGTAGAGCTACCGTCATGAACTTACTGAGAAAAGGTAAATAGGGTGTATTTTCGCTAAAATTTAAGTTACTCTATTAGTATTTTAATAGTCTGTAGAATCAGTTCAATAAAAAGGCATAACATCACTATAATTTACTCTGTAGATAACGCTTCGCAGAGCGCTTCCAACGAGGCGTAGTAGTAAATGTACCTACGCCGCTCATCGCCATGTAAAGTACCCGCTATCTTGCGCCAAGATAGTACAATCTAAATATATCCTATAACCCCTCTAGTATTGAAGACGCTAGAATTAGAGTAGTGAATATCACAACTATGTAAACATTTATTCTCTATGACCCTCTCCAATATAGAAACAGAAAGAAAAATACAATACAGTACATGCAATGCCACAAAATCCTTATTAATGATACATAATAACTGTATCCAAGAGCACGACCTTATTATCCAGCTTGCCATTTGTCGCGTACAGCTATCCGTCTATATATATCCTTCTGCTGTGCTAGCTGGGAGGTTGACCTTTTGGCAAACGCAACACCATTTTTAATAGTTGAAGTGAGGGTGTCGTGTAAGGGCGATTCGCTCCAAGTTTCCGTTGCCGGATTAGTACACACTCAGACATCAAACCTATAGCCTGCTTTGCACAACCTTGGGATTTCCACGTCGACGCAAGATTTGACATACTGGTCAGCGTGTCTGGATGATCCTCCCCGAGCACCCTCTTTCTTGTCTCCATCACTCACACAAACATCTCTTCTGCCTCCGTCCATCGTCCTTGATTCCAAAACGTCGACACCAGATTCTCCATACTGGTCAGCGTGTCTAGATGTTCCTCCTTAAGCACCATCTTTTCTTCTCCATCACCCGCACGTCCAACTCTTCTGCCTCCGTCCATCATCCTTGATTCCAAAATGTCGACGCTAGATTCGCCATACTGGTCAGCGTGGAAGGATGCTCCTCCCCAAGCACCCTCTTTCTTGTTTCCATCACTCGCACGTCTAGCTCTTCCGCCTCCTTCTATCGTCCTTGATTCCTGTACGTCGACGCAAGATTTGCCATACTGGTCAGTGTGTCTGGATGCTCCTCCCCGAGCACTCTCTTTTTCTTCTCTATCACTCGCACGTCTCGCTCTTCGGCCTCTGTCCATCGCTATTGATTCCTGTGCGTCGACGCCAGATTCCCCATACTGGTCAGAGTGGAAGGATGCTCTTCCCCGAGCACTTCTTTTCTAGCCTTCACTGCCTGCACCTGAAACCCTTCGGCTTTGTTCTATTGACCTAGATGCAGCATGAAAAGTGCCGCCTTGTGTTGTAGCGTTGCTTCAGCTGTAGCTGCTTTTGTTGATACAGAATCCTTCAAAACAGCGTAGACATGCGGTAAGGACATAGCACATATCGTCCAGTTCGTTTGCTCTCCGTAGGGGAAAAGTGCGGACAGGTTGCACAATACTATACTGCCCCACTTCTAGGCCTTCCCGCATCACCAATTGAGTCAGCCGGTGCATATTAAGACTCTCTTCCACCTCACTATCGGAGATGAAGGAAAACGCCTTGAGGACGCCGAGTGCTTTTTATAGCTCTACGGCTGCTCCTAGTCCTCCTAGCTGTTCTTGTTGGTAGTTTCGTTGGCTTTGGCCCTTCTCTTAGTGGTATGTAAGCAACGGTTTTAGGATTCCCTGCCGATCAAGAAAGCTCATGAGTGACAGCAGATCGCCTGCATAAGGATACTACTGGTATACCTGCTTGAAGGAAACGATCCATGTAGCCGTCACCGCATTTGGAACGCTCGAGTCTCTGCCTTCCTCTTCGAACGGCTGGCTCAGAAGGCCCTCAAGAATATGGTCTCCACGATCAAGAAGCTGAATATATTTAGGAACCGTCATTGAGTTTTCCTGGATAAAAGCCGCAGCCTGAACTAATGCAAGGGGCAGATAATCTAGACGAGCCGCAAGGAGCGATGTCTGCTTGGTACCAAGTCCGCTGTCTTCAAGCCTCTTGCTGATTAGTTGGATGGACTCCTCTTCGTCCATCGGCCCGACATTGATCATTTTGCGGCCTCCCGTGAGCTTGAGACCGGTCTACTTGTTTCGTGTTGTTACTAGGACAGCTCCATGTGAGCATCTGGAAATGAAGTACACTAGTTTTCCTTGGACAGCAGATCTATCTCGGCCTTCTAGCCCTCTTGCTACAAACTCGCCAGAGCTAAAGAAGACCTCACTGTCGTCCGCGTTATTAATGATCATAAGCCACGGCCACTGATCCTTTTTCTTAAGCCAATCTTTGACGAGCCTTTCATCGTCAGCCTTAGGATCCCCGTGGCCTGGGATTTGGCAGCTCTCTGCGATGTGGAAAAAAGATTGGTGGTATCGTTCGACGTTACTCGCGTGCACCCAGAATATCGACGCATCCAGACATCCTTCTTTCAACCAGTATGCGTAACCTAAGGCGATCTGGGTTTATCTAAAATAGGTTAGCTAAAATTTCTATATTACTATAGTACTAAGGGGAAGCGTACCCAATACCGCCTAGCCCGAAGAGTGCGACTCGCGCTTGAGAAGTGGTTGCTTTTGTTGGAGGCTGAGGCGAAAAGCGTTCTTCACCTTCTCACAGGGCTTCCAACGGGCCGTACTACGGTCTGTACAAAGTGAACCGTAACGGTCACGTGAGTAGTACAAACGTACCAAGTTTGTAAGCTGTACTGTACGTTTAATAATGCTCTAGGTACGGTACATAGCACAGACTATATTACCCTTTTAAGAAGTTTATATAGCAATTTTAGAGGAGTACAAAGGCTCTAGCAAATAGTAGCTTTATAAAAGCGTTTAAAAGAGTTTCTAGAGCTCTAATTAGCTAAAAGTTTTATAAAAATATAAATTTTTTTTTAAAGTCTTTTAATCTATCTATTTGCAGTTTATTATCTTAAAAATGCTTATTACTAACTATTTTTTATTGCAGAGTTATCTATTTACGCGCTTTACTGCCTTACAGGCCTTATTTAGTTAATTAGATACCTATATTACCTATTTTACACAGTCTTACAGGCTGCAGAAGTTAAAAGCTCTCTACGCTGCGTCTTTTACCTTATCCTGCAATAGTATACTATCTGTGGCTAAAAATTAGTTGCAGTAGTTTCTAAAGAACTATAATTATAATATTAAAGTAAAGTTTATAATTAACTAGAATAATATATAGCTGTTAGACTTAAAACAGGTGTTGCCCTTAGCATAATTAGGTTACTATATAAAAAATAAAAGTATATTATAAAGTAATTATACACTATTAAAAGTATAAACTTATAGTATAAATTTAACACTTTTAAAAAAGTAAAGTAAGGTAATCTGCCTCTAGCTCTGCTATTAATTTTATACACTATAGCAGAAGGGCTCTCTGCGCAGTGCTCTAGTTAACTAGGTTATAGTGTAGAATTAGTTATTTAAAAAAGTAATATTATTAAAGACTTATAGTTTTATTAGCTAAAATTATATTAATTTTTTTACTACTTTTTTATATTTTACTACTATGCTTTCTAGGAATAACGTACTTTACAGGCGAGTTGCTTACACACCTAAGTTGCTTACTTTTACTAAGACCCTACTAAACTACTCTTCTTACACTAATGCATTCCCTACAACACTACTTAAACGCGCTAAAAGAATATTAAATACAGCTTACACTCTAAGCTTTTAAATAAAATATAAAACTCTTAAAGAAACATGCTGCAGCTATGTATAGAGTCTTATAAAAGACAATAAATAACTATAGCGCTAGATAATGTTTATAAGCTAATTCTATAGCTAAATTATAAAAGCTAGGCAATAAAAAGAAGCAAGTAATTATTAAGACTATACTTAAGCTATATGCGTAAGAAATTTCTTCTTAGATAGCATTTATAGCTAATATAGCTAATTCTTTGCGCGCTAAGCATAATCTAGGCTATATTTACATAAACTAGCCTAGTATGTTTATAAAGCATTATTTAGAGCTTAAAGTAATATTTAAGCGTAAGTATAACTATAAAAGAGCTCTCTATAAGAGTCCTAGGGTAATTTAGGGCAGGTTTAGCCTTATAAAGAATATTAAAGCTAAGTATAGCATCTAGTTAGAAGTAAAGTAATCTTTAAGTAATTCTTAATTATTTGCCTAATATATCTAGATAGTCCTAGGAATCTTTTAACTTTCTTAACTATAGAAGGTTTTAGCTAGTCTAAGACCTTTTATATTTTAGCTAAATTAATTTTAATTTTATTACTATTAATTACAAATTCTAAATACTTAGTTTTAGTAACATAGAATTTGCATTTAGATAGCTAGAGATAGAGTCTGTATTTTTGTAGCTTATCTAGGACTTTTTATACTTTTTGTACATAGTCTTCTAGGCTTTCCTTTATATAGATAAGGACGTTATCTAGGTATACTAGTGTAAAGACATTAAAGTATAAGTTTAAAGCTATATTAATAATTTTTTAAAATAATGTAGAGGTGTTAGTTAAGCTAAACAGCATTACTAATAGCTTATATAGTTTTTATAAAGTTTAAAAAGCTGTTAGCTATTTATCTTCTTTTTTTATTTATATTTTATTAAATTTGTCTTATATATTAAACTTTATAAAGTACTTAGTTCCTTTTAGTTAATTTATTATGTTCTAGATAATTAAAAAAGGGAACTAGTCTTAGATTATGTTATTATTTAAAGTTTAGTAGTCTTAATATACTCTAATTTTTTCTTTTTTCTTTTTTGCAAAGACTACTGCTAAGGCTACTAGGCTATAGCTTTTCTAAATATAGCCTTATACTAATATTTAGTTAACATACTTTTATAGTGCTTCTTTTTATAACTTTGTTAAAAAATAAAGTTTATAGGTCTTTAACTTAGAGTTCTTTATTAAGTTTATAGCGTAATCCTATAGTTTATGTAAAGGCAGCTCTCTTAGATCCTCTAGTGTTTTAAACATGTCTCTATAGTCCTTGTACTTAGTAGGGATACTATGTTCCTCTTAAATCTTATAAATACTAACTTACTTAATGTCTAAGTTAGCTTCTAGTTTTTTATAAAATACTTTTTCTAGTTCTTTTTTTATTACTTATACTGCTCTAGCTTTAGGTTCTTAGTAAGAGAACTTCTAAAGTATCTATTTCTTTAGGTAGTAGCTGCTACCCTACTGTACTTATTTATAAACTAGGTATAAATTATTATAGCATACTAACTAAGTTATATATGCGTAGTTATTAGTGTTTTTAATAGTTATTATTTTTTAGTTAATAGCAAAGTTATGCTTTTTAAGCTAGTTATAGCCTAAAATTGCATTATATTTATCTTTTAATAGAAGTATACTTATAGACTTCTAGTTCTTTATGTTTAGTGTTTTTAAACTTTTTTTATAAGTTTCTAGGTTTGTCACGGTATCCTCCCCGGATCCCAGACATAACTGTATTAGACGCGTACTAGAGTATTATTAGTGCATGTCTAACATAAACATAACACAACACAGACATAAACTTAAGTATAAACTGCTTTAACACTAACTAAACCTAAAATAGGCTTAATTTATACCTAAAGTGCTTAGACTTTTAAGCTAAGTATTTAATTACTAATTTTCTTCTAAACTTTCTTATTTCTTACATAACATCTTATACTTACTATAATACTTTACATAGTAATTAAACTAGACTTTTATAAAGCTCTATAACCTTACTTATGCATAATTATAACATTATGTTGTGTTAAAACTTTAGCTAAAAATAGCCTCTAAATTTAATCTAATAAGCTTAGTACTTACATAACTTTAAGCTATTAAAGTAAGCTAAGAAGCCTTTTAAAAAGCACTTACTTTATAAAAAAGCTACTACATTGTAAGCTTTAAAGCTTTTTAAAAAGACTTTAAAAAACAGCTTTATATTATTAAGTAGTTTATTTTTGCCTTAACTTTTATTATAGTAGTAGAAACTAAGAACTTACTAGCCTTAAAGCTTACTTAGAAGTCTAAAGATAGCTTAACTTTTTTCTACTTAACACTACTTATAACCTATAACTTTTCTAACTTAGTAATAAAATCTAACTAACTCTCTAATCCTTTACTATTTAATAGAAAATAAAAAGACCTACCTTTCTTTCTACATAAGCTCTAATATAAACTTAAAGGAAACATAGACTAATTCCCCTCTAAACACTCTTAGTTACTATATGCCTACTTTTAACTTAACTATAATATAACAGCTTTAATTAACTTACTAATAAATAAAGATATTATTAACTTAGATTAATTTATAGTGTTCTTATAAGTAACTTATAAAGACTTAAATAAAAAGTTAATAGCTTTAAGTTACCTAAACACTTTATAATAAAAAAAAAAGCTTTACTTTACACTTTACTAAGTTCTACTAACTTGCATCTAATATAGGCTTAAATAAGATAAGTCTAATTATAGCCTTATATAACTCCCTTTTAACTAAACTGTAACGCGCTATAGTAGGAGAACCTTTTCTAAATAACCTTAACATGTATGTAAACCTAATTACTACCTATAATAATAACATAAGGTTCCTCTTTGTACAAGCCCTAATACGCCCCTAAACTAGCGCAGTTACAAATAAGAACTCTAATATAATAAAAATTAATTTAAATTATGCTTTAGTTAGTTTTAAAAAGTGTAAAAATTATAAAAAAAAAAGTTAATGCTTTAAGTGTAGTAAGCATAGTTATATTTTCTAAAACTACTTTATTCCTCTTCTTTAAGTCTACATAAGTAGTGCTGCTAGCACTTATTAAAAATTCTTACTATTTTAATTTTATTTTTATAAAAGCTTTAACTTATATTTAAGCCTTAATCCCTTTTACTACTTTTAATATAGCTGCAGCTATAGCAGTAAAAGCCTGCAAAAAGGCTTGTTTTAGGGCTAAGTTGCCCTCTAGAACTAATTTAACACTAGATCTTTGCTAACTTATAAGCTAAGTCCTCTACTAATAACTAAAAGTACTAAGTTAATATTTTTATATATTTATAATAAAAAACTATATTAGCTTTAATATAAGCTCTTATTAACTTAGAAGTAAATAGCATAGGTTACATTAATAAAAAACTAGCGTATAAACTAAATCTTTAATTAATACTACTTACCTAAATAATTTACCTAACTAGATTTAATAAAAAATAACTTAAAAAAAGTTCTATCTTTTATACTATAACTATTATAATTACCTACTAACACTATAAGAAGCAGATTAAGCTTTATGTAATAAACATAAGATATTATAACTTAATCCTAGAACAACTATAGCTATATTAGCATAAGGTTGCCTTTAATTACTAAGAGTAAGTCCTAAACTTTAACTTTTTTTAATGCTAAAATATATGCTTACACTTACACCTAAATAACACCTAAGTAGCACTTAATATAGAAGGTCTCTAGACCTACTTTTTAATAACTTAGAAAAGAACTACTTAAGTAAGGCTAATAAGCTAGGCCTTTTACTAAAATAAGCTATATAAAATAATTTAATAACTACTTAAACTTAAAAAAAAGAAAGCTTTTAAGAAATCTTTACTTACTTAATTTAAATATAAACTAGAACTTAAATAGTAAATAGACATCTACTATATAAGACCTACTCTGTTTATAACTTTAGCTTAATAACTAGATTATAAAATCTATGTAGTTATAATTTCTAATATAGACTAAGCTTTAGCTCTCTAAAAATGCACTAACTTAAGAATAATAGTCTCTTAAGACTACTATAACCTGTTATATATTTTCTTTTAAAATAAGTTTAATAAGCTTTTAATATAATGTCTATATAATTACTAGATAACTTTTAAGCCTAGTAAATAACCTAGTTATAGGCTACTATATAGGATGTTACTAAACAAATTAAAAGTGCTTAAAAAATACTTTAATAAGAACTTAAAAAAAGAGTTTATTTAAGCTAGCTTCTTACTAGTAGTGTTACTTATACTATTTATAAAGAAACTTAAAAGTAGGCTTTAATTCTATGTTAACTACTAAAAACTAAATACTATTACTATTAAAAACTAATACTTAATTTTTTTTTACAGGAAACTCTAAGCTAACTAAGTAAAGTAAAGTATTTTATAAAGTTAAATATTATTACTACCTTTAATAAGCTAAGAATAGTAAAGGGTAATAAGTAGCTAATAGTGTTTTAGACCTAATATAGACTATTTAAGTACCTAGTAATGCTCTTTAGCTTAGCTAACACGCCTAGTACTATTTAACATTTTATAAATAACTTACTCTAACTCTACCTAGACATGTTCTACACTGTGTATATTAATAATATTTTAATCTACAGTAATAGCCTTTTAGAGCATAAACAGCATGTACGCCTAGTACTAAAGGCTATAGAAGAAGTAGGTCTGCAACTTAACATAGACAAATGTAAGTTCTACTAATTAAAAGTTACATATTTAGAATATGTAATCTTTATAGATAGCATTTAAATAGACCCTATTAAGGTTTAGACTATGCTAGATTAGTAATACCTAAAAAATATAAAAAATGTTTAAGCTTTTATAAAATTTACTAACTTTTACTAATAATTTATTAATAACTTTTTATAGTAAGTAAGCTTTATAATTACACTTACTAAAAAAAAATTTTAATTTAACTTTAACTTAAATTACTAATAGTTTTTTAACTAGCTAAAGAAAGCCTTTACTAAAGGTTTAATACTCTACTACTTTAACCTTAAACTACTAATACTTGTAGAAGCTAATGCCTTAGACTACATAGTAGTAAGAGTTCTTTTCTAGACTAAGCTAGACAGGACTATTAAGCCTATTATATACTTTTTAAAAAGAATAAGTTTTGTAAAAGGTAATTATAAGATCTACAACAAAAAATTACTTACTATAGTACACTACTTTAAATAATAGCAACCTAAACTAGAAAGTGTAGCGCATCTAATATAAGTTCTATTTAACTATAAGAACTTACAGTACTTTGTAACTATAAAATAACTTAGCTACTAATAAGCCTATTAGTCTAAATACCTGTTCTATTTTAATTTTAAGATTACTTATTATCTTAGTTAAAACAAAGAGAAACTAGATGCTTTTATAAAGTAATCTTAAAACATTTTTGCTTAAAAAAAAGTGTAAAAGGCTTAACACTAAACTCTACTTTAACTTAAGCTATTTTTAGACTTTAACTTAAATAAAATAGATTAGATAATTAATTAGATTATTACTAATAAGTATTTAAATAATAAATTTATTTAAGAAACTTTAGACCTACTTTAAAATAGCGCTAGTTAGTTAAAAAAGGTAACACTAGCTAACTATAAAAACTAAAATAGTAAGCTATATTACTATAACTAACTTATAATTCTTAATTCTAATAAACTAAGAATTAAACTACTTTAAATTATACACAACTTGCCTGTTAGAGAACACCTAGGCAAAGGAAAGACTCTTAACCTACTATAGAGAGAGTACTACTGGCCCTGCATGTTCTATACTGTACGCTAATATGTATTATGTTGCTATACTTGCTGTAAAGTAAAGGCCTTTTAAAAAAGGTATAATAGCCTACTTAAACTACTTCTAATCTTTAAACAAGCTTAAAAAGACATATTAATTAATTTTATTATAGACCTACCTTTATTTAAAGGGTACATAAATATTATAGTAGTTGTTAATTACTTAACTAAGTATTAACACTTAATACTATGTTTCTTTATAACTGCCCCTAATATAGCCTAGTTATTCTACTAATATGTATATGTCACAATTGTGCACAAGTAAGGTTATAGAGCTTCACAGAGGTCTAGTTTAATTACTACGTAAGGTATTATAGTAGGTACAAGATGTTATGTAAGGAATAGGAAAGTTTAGAAGAAAATTAGTAATTAAATACTTAGCTTAGAAGTCTAAGCGCTTTAAGTATAAATTAAGCTTATTCTAGGTTTAGTTAGTGTTAAAGCAGTTTATGCTTAAGTTTATGTCTATGTTATGTTGTGTTTATGTTAGATGTGCACTAATAATACTCTAGTACACGTCTAATATAGTTATGTCTAGGATCTAGGGAGGATACTGTGACAGTACCCCCCCCCTTATTAGAAAGGGAATCCTTTACATTAGTAGTTCTAGCATTAAGTTGTCTTTATTAGGGTACAGGTTTAGTTTAGATAGGTATTAGGTGTAGAATTAGGTTACTATAGAGTTCTTTTATAGGGCTTTTGCAGGTTTCTACAACAGTTTGTTATATCTAGTCTATTTTATAAGGTATTTATAGATACATTTTTTCTTATTAAACTAGATTTATTTAATATCTTTTATAATATATTTTAGTTTATTATTTATAATAATAGGTTTAAGTAGCAGGTTTAGCTGTCTAGGTAGATAGTTAGATTTAGAGGCTACTTAGCGCAGCAACAATATGTGGAACATAGGGTGTATCTTTATGCTGTTAGGTAGGATTAATTAGTAAGTGTGTAATAAGACTATATAAGCTACTATAAAGAGGCTAAGGTTCTTCTAATTAAGTTTTTTTAATTATTAGTTTATTTAGATATTTCTAGCGTCTAGCTAGACCTTCTTGCTAGCTGCATACACAAGGGCAGAGGTTTAGAATTAGTTTACATACTCTTATTAAAAAGCTTAAGCCTATGTAAGCTTTTTATAAACATATTTAAATATATTTTAGATTTTATTAATAAGTCTATTTATGTTTATTACTTATATAAATTAATAAGTTAGTTAGAGGGTATTTATAAGTAGTTTAAATCTTATTAAAGAGTAGTATCTATAGTTTGCTAAAAACAGAGATACTTATGTTAATTTAAATGTTATGTTATTAGCTTTAAACTGTGCTGTAGCTAACTATTTTACTTAGTTATCCTACTAGTAGTTTATGTACACTTATAGGACTTATTTTATTACAGCATTTATGTTCTTAGTCTAGCTATTAGTCTCTAGGTAAAAAGCTGTAGATAGATAGAGGACAATTTAGAGCTGTTTACAGAGTTTGTCCTAAAAGGCTAAGACAAACTATGTACCTCTGTCTAATATAATTATGTTAGGTAGGCTATAGTAAACTTATATGTATTAGTAGAATAACTAGGCTATATTAGAGGCAGTTATAAAGGAACATAGTATTAAGTGTTAATACTTAGTTAAGTAATTAACAACTACTATAATATTTATATACTCTTTAGATAGGGGTAAGTTTATAATAAAATTAATTAATATGTCTTTCTAAGCTTATTTAGGGATTAGGAGTAGTTTAAGTAGGCTATTATACCTTTTTTAAAAGGCCTTTACTTTACAGCAAGTATAGCAACATAATACATATTAGCGTACAGTATAGAACATGCGGGGCTAGTAGTACTCTCTCTGTAGTAGGTTAAGAGTCTTTTCTCTGCCTAGGTGTCCTTTAACAGGCAAGTTGTGTACAATTTAAAGTAGTTTAATTCTTAGTTTATTAGAATTAAAAATTATAAGTTAGTTATAGTAATATAGCTTACTATTTTAGTTTTTATAGTTAGCTAGTGTTACTTTTTTTAACTAACTAGCGCTGTTTTAGAGCAGGTCTAAGGTTTCTTAGATAAATTTATTATTTAAATACTTATTAGTAATAATTTAATTAATTATCTAATTTATTTTATTTAAGTTAAGGTCTAAAAATAGCTTAGGTTAAAGTAAAGTTTAGTGTTAAGCCTTTTACACTTCTTTTTAAGCAGAGATGTTTTAAGATTATCTTATAAAAGCATCTAGTTTTCCTTTATTTTAACTAGAATAATAAGTAATCTTAAAATTAAAATAGAATAGGTATTTAAACTAATAGGCTTATTAGTAGCTAAGTTGTTTTATAGTTACAAAGTACTACAAGTTCTTATAGTTAGATAGAACCTATATTAGATGCGCTGCACCTTCTAGTTTAGGTTGCTATTGTTTAAAGCAGTGTACTATAGCAAGTAATTTCTTATTATAGATCTTATAATTACTTTCTATAAAACTTATTCTTTTTAAAAAGTATGTAATAGGCCTAATAGTCTTGTCTAGCTTAGTCTAGAAGAGAACTCCTGCTACTATGTAGTCTAAGGCATTAGCTTCTATAAGTATTAGTAGTTTAAGGTTAAAGTAGTAAAGTATTAGGGCTTTAGTAAAGGCTTTCTTTAGCTAGTTAAAGAACTATTAGTAATTTAAGTTAAAGTTAAATTAAACCTCTTTTTTAGTAAGTATAATTATAGGGCTTACTAGCTGTAAAAAGTTGTTAATAAATTATTAGTAAAAGTTAGTAAATTCTATAAAGGCTTAAACATCTTTTATGTTCTTTAAGTATTGCTAATTTAGCATAGTCTAAACCTTAATAGGGTCTATTTAGATGCTATCTATAAAGATTACATATCCTAAATATGTAACCTTTAATTAGTAGAACTTATATTTATCTATATTAAGTTATAGACCTGCTTCTTCTATAGCTTTTAGCACTAGGCGTACATGCTATTTATGCTCTAAAAGGCTATTACTGTAAATTAGAATATTATTAATATACATAGTGCAGAACACGTCTAGGTAGGGTTAGAGCAAGTTATTTATAAAATGTTAAAAAGTACTAGGCGCGTTAGCTAAGCTAAAGGGCATTATTAGGTACTTAAATAGTCTATATTAGGTCTAAAACACTGTTAGCTACTTATTACCCTTTACTATCCTTAGCTTATTAAAGGCAGTAATAATATCTAACTTTATAAAATACTTTACTTTACTTAGTTAGCTTAGAGTTTTTTATAAAAGAGAAATTAAGTATTAGTTCTTAATAGTAACAGCATTTAGTTTTTAGTAGTTAATATAGAATTAAAGCCTACCCCTAGGTTTCTTTATAAATAGTATAGGTAACACTACTAGTAAAAAGCTAGCTTAAATAAACTTTTTTTTTAAGTTCTTATTAAAGTATTTTTAGAGCACTTTTAATTTGTTTAGTAACATCTTATATAGTAGCCTATAACTAGGTTGTTTACTAGGCTTAAGAGTTATCTAGTAATTATATAGATGTTATATTAAAAGCTTATTAAACTTATTTTAAAAAAAGACATATAACAGGTTATAGTAGTCTTAAAAGACTATTATCTTTAAGTTAGTATGTTTTTAGAGAGCTAAAGCTTAGTCTATATTAGAAATTATAACTGCGTAGATTTTATAATCTAGTTATTAAGCTAGGGTTATAAATAGAGCAGGTTCTATGTAGCAGATGTCTATCTACTGTTTAAGTTCTAGTTTATGTTTAAATTAAGTAGGTAAAAGTTCTTTAAAAGCTTTCTCTTCTTTAAGTTTAAGTAGTTATTAAATTATTTTATATAGCCTATTTTAGTAAAAGGCCTAGCTTGTTAGCCTTACTTAGGTAGTTTTTCTCTAAGTTATTAAAAAGTAGGTCTAAAGACCTTCTATATTAAGTGCTATTTAGGTGTTATTTAGGTGTAAGTGTAAGCATATATTTTAGCATTAAAAAGAGTTAAAGTTTAGAACTTACTCTTAGTAATTAAAGGCAACTTTATGCTAATATAGCTATAGTTGTTCTAGGATTAGGTTATAATGTCTTATGTTTGTTACATAGAGCTTAATCTGCTCTTTATAGTGTTAGTAGGTAATTATAATAGTTGTAGTATAAAAGATAGAACCTTTTTTAAGTTATTTTCTATTAAATCTAGTTAAGTAAATTATTTAGGTAAGTAGTATTAATTAAAAATTTAGTTTACATGCTAGTTTTTTATTAATATAACCTATGCTATTTACTTCTAAGTTAATAAAAGCTTATATTAAGGCTAATATAGTTCTTTATTATAAATATATAAGAATATTAACTTAGTACTTCTAGTTATTAGTAGAGGACTTAGCCTATAGGTTAGCAGAGATCTAGTGTTAAATTAGTCCTAAAGGGCAACTTAGCCCTAGAATAAGCCTTTTTACAGGCTCCTACTGCTATAGCTGCGGCTATGTTAAGAGTAGCAAAGAGAATTAAGGCTTAAATACAAGTTAAAGCCCTTACAGAAATAAGATTAAAATAGTAAGAATTTTTAATAAGTACTAGCAGCGCTACTTACGCAGACTTAAGAAAGAGGAATAGAGTAGTTTTAGAAAATATAACTATGCTTACTGCACTTAAAGTATTAACTTTTCTTTTTATAATCTTTACGCTTTCTAGAACTAACTAGAGCATAACGTACTTTATAGGCAAGTTGCTCACACACCTAAGTTGCTTACTTTTGCTAAGACCCCACTACACTACCCTTTCTACACTAATGTATTCCTAATAACACTACTTAAATGTGTTAAAGGAACATTAGATGCAGCTTACACTCTAGGCTTTTAAATAAGACACAACACTTTTTAACTAACATGCTGCAGCTATCTACAGGGTCCCTTAAAAGATAATAAGTAACTAACGCGCTAGACAACCTTTCTAAGCTAATTATATAGCTAACTTACAAAAGCTAGATAATAATAAGAAGTAGGTAATTATTTAGCACATACTTAAGCTAGATGCGTGAGGATTTCCCCCCTAGCTAGTAGCTGTGGCTAATATAGCTAATTCTTTACACGCTAAGCATAATATAGGCTATGTTAGCATAAACTAGCTTAATATATTTATTAAGTGTTACCTAAAGCTTAAAGTAAAGTTTAAGTGTAAGTATAACTATAAAAGAGCCTTTTATAAAAATCCTATAGTAATTTAAGGCTAGTTTAACCTTATAGAGAATATTAAAGCTAAGTATAGCATCTAGAATAATAACATGTACAACTTTAACAAGACAGGGTTTATAATAGGCTAAATATCTACTAGAGTAGTTGTTACAGGTTTAGAGAGACAAGGACAGCTAAAAGCAGTCTAGCTAGGTAACTAGAAGTAGACAACAGCTATTTAGGGCATTAATGCTAAAGGGTAGGCTATTCTGCCTTTTATTATCTTTTAGGGTGGCAACTACTTTTTAAACTAGTACAAAGAGGAAAATCTACTTTAGAATTAAGTTATTGTAATCTTTAAGTGCAGCTAGACTACTAATTAGCTTAGTCTAGACTAGTTAAAGCACTTTAACGCGCATATAAAAAAGTGTACTGTTAGTAGCTACTATCTGCTAGTTATTAACAGCTATAAGAGCTATAACTTACTTTATTTCTAGTAATACTATAAAAATAATAAGATTATTACTATTTATATACTTTTTTACTTATTACACCTTTTATAGCTACTTAATATAGGTTGTTTTACTTCTTTAAAAAAAGTGTATAAGCGCTAAGCTAAAAACCTTATGCGCAACTAGATTACCTATATTATAAAAATAAAGTTCCTACTATGCTTTAAAGTAGCTTATAATACTATAATTACTTTTAGTAATATTTAAGGAGAGTTTTAAAGCGCTAGATTAGTTCCTTTTAACTTATAATAAGTTATAATAGGCTTTAATGTAAAGTTGCGCACTTTATTACTACTACTACTTATATATAATAAGCCCTAGCAGTTGTAAACCTTAAGCAATACTTTAGAACTTAAGTTATAATTAATGCTTATAAAGATAAAGATTTAAAAGCATATAAATAGTTTACTAACTTTTATAGTTAAGGTGTTTAAAAAAGTCTTAAAGGGGGCAGCAATAATTATGTATAAGCTAGTGTTAGCGTAATAGAAAATTACTAAGCTTTAAGCAGCTAATAAGGCTACTACATAATGTAAATTATATAAAAGAAAGCAGATTAAGGCAGAAGGGACTTTAATAATTTAGAAAGGCCTGCGCTTAACAGCTCTAAAGGAGTTTAGAGCGCGCAGTGACAGGAAGAAGGCAAAGAAGCAGGTGTAAGCTAAAGTAGGTAAGCTATTCTAAAGGCGCTGCAGACAGTGCAATTAGACTAGGCATAACACGCAAATGTGTAAGTAAGAAGTAGAAGTAGTATCTAAATAATATTCTAGGCTGTACTGTACTATATAGTGCTAGAGCGGGTTGTTATAGGCTATAATAGAGTTTGTTAGGGTGGGGTCTTGGCAAAAGTAAGCGACTCGGGTGTGTGAGCGACTCGCCTATGAAGTACGTTAATTTAAATTAATTTTTATTATGTTAAGGTCCTTATTTATAACTGCGCTAGTTTAGGGGCGTATTAGGGCTTGTACAGGGAGGAACCTTATGTTATTATTGTAGGTAGTAATTAAGTTCGCATACGTGTTAAAGTTGTTTAGAAGGGGTTTTTCTACTATAGCATGTTATAGTTTAGTTAAGAGGGAGTTATATAACGCTATAATTAGACCTATCTTATTTAAGCCTATATTAGATACAAGTTAGCAGAACTTAGTAAAGTGTAAAGTAAAGCTTTTTTTTTTTTATTATAAAGTGTTTAGGTAACTTAGAGCTATTAACTTTTTATTTAAGTTTTTATAAGTTACTTATAAAAACACTATAAATTAATTTAAGTTAATAATATCTTTATTTATTAGTAAGTTAATTAAGGCTATTATATTATAGTTAAGTTAAGAGTAAGCATATAGTAACTAAAAGTGTTTAAAAGAGAATTAGTCTATATTTTCTTTAAGTTTGTATTAAAGCTTATGTAAAAAAGAAAGTAGGTCTTTCTATTTTTTATTAAACAGTAAAGGATTAGGGAGTTAGTTAGATTTTATTACTAGGTTAGAAAAGTTACAGGTTGTAAGCAGCGTTAGGCAGAAAAAAGTTAAGCTATCTCTAGACTTTTAAGTAGGCTTTAAGGCTAGTAAGTTCTTAGTTCCTACTACTATAATAAAAGTTAAGGTAGAAACAGACTACTTAATAATATAAAGCTGTTTTTTAAAGTCCTTTTAAAAAGCTTTAAAGCTTATAATGTAGTAGCTTTCCTATAAAGTAAGCACTTTTTAAAAGGCTTTTTAGCTTACTTTAATAGCTTAGAGTTGTATAAGTACTAAGCTTATTAGATTAGATTTAGAAGCTATTCTTAGCTAGAGTTTTAACATAATGTAATGTTATAATTATGCATAAGTAAGGTTATAGAGCTTTACAGAGGTCTAGTTTAATTACTATATAAGGTATTATAGTAGGTATAAGATGTTGTGTAAGAAATAAAAAAGTTTAAAAAGAAATTAGTAATTAAATACTTAGCTTAGAAGTCTAAGCGCTTTAAGTATAAATTAAGCCTGTTCTAGGTTTAGTTAGTGTTAAGGCAGTTTATGCTTAAGTTTATGTCTATGTTATGTTGTGTTTATGTTAGACATGCACTAATAATACTCTAGTACCCGTCTAATACAGTTATGTCTAGGATCTAGGGAGGATACCGTGACAGTATAGGTTTACTATAGCCTGCCTAACATAATTATATTAGACAGAGGTACACAGTTTGTCTTAGCCTTCTAGGATAAACTCTATAAATAGCTCTAAATTATTTTCTATTTATCTACAGCTTTTTACCTAGAGACTAACAGCTAGACTAAGAATGTAAACGCTGTAATAGAATAAGTTCTATAAGTGTACATAAACTACTAGTAAGACAACTAGGTAAAATAGTTAGCTATAGCATAGTTTAAAGCTAATAATATAATATTTAAATTAACATAAGTATCTTTGTTTTTAGCAAACTATAAATACTACTTTTAAATAGAATTTAAACTACTTTTAAATACCCCCTAACTAACTTATTAATTTATATAAGTAATAAATGTAAATAAACTTATTAATAAGATTTAAAATATATCTAAATATATTTATAAAAAGCTTACATAAGCTTAAGCTTTTTAACAAGAGTACATAAACTAATTCTAAACCTCTACCCCTGCGTATGCAGCTGGCAAGAAGGTCTAGCTAGACGCTAGAAATATTTAAATAAACTAATAATTAAAAAAACTTAATTAAAAGAACCTTAGCCTCTTTATAGTAGCCTATATAGTCTTATTACATGCTTACTAATTAATCCTACCTAACAGCATAAAGATACACCCTGTGTTCTACGTATTGTTGCTGCGCTAAGTAGCCTCTAAATCTAACTATCTACCTAAACAGCTAAACCTGCTATTTAAACCTATTATTATAAATAATAAACTAGAATATGTTATAGAAGATGTTAAATAGATCTAGTTTAATAAAAAAAAATATATTTATAAATACTTTATAAAATAGACTAGATATAACAAACTATTATAAGAACCTGCAGAAGCCTTATAAGAGAACTCTATAGTAACCTAATTCTACGCCTAATACTTATCTAAACTAAACCTATACCCTAATAAAGACAACCTAATGCTAGAACTACTAATGTAAAGGATTCCCTTCTTAATAAGAGGGGGGGTACTGTTACAGTATCCTCTCTAGATCCTAGACATAACTGTATTAGACGTGTACTAGAGTATTATTAGTGCATGTCTAACATAAATATAACATAATATAGATATAAACTTAAGTATAAACTACTTTAACACTAACTAAACTTAAAATAGGCTTAATTTATACCTAAAGCGCTTAGACTTCTAAGCTAAGTATTTAATTACTAATTTCCTTCTAAACCTTCTTATTCCTTACATAACGTCTTGTACCTACTATGATACCTCACGTAGTAATTAAACTAGACCTCTGTGAAGCTCTATAACCTTACTTGTGCACAATCGTGACAAGGTTAATCTATCCTCTACTATATTCTAATAAAGAGGCGTTAGTAAGGGTTACCTTAAACAGGGTTTTTTTATGTAATAAAGGATGCCTTGTTAATCTACCTAATTTATGTCTATTGTAGTAAAGGTGCATCTACTGTTAATAAGAGCTAACCTTGTTTATTTTTTAAATGTAAAAGTTGTAGTTAAACTTTGTCCTACTTCTTAGCCTATAGCTACTAATGCTTTTATGTTATAAAATATTTCCTTCTTATTATTTATAAAGTATAAGTTAATATTTTATAAGTTATTAAACTTATTTTTTTTCTTTATAAAGTTAGTGTCTTTTAATAGAGTAATTAGTTGCTTTACATTTATAATCCTTTACTAGATAGTAAGAGGTTACATAATCTTCCTTTTATGTAGCTTTTTACTAGAAGTAGTAAAACTTGTAACTGCTTTAATTATTACAGTCTAGCTAATCCTTTAATTTATAAATAAAAGTAGTTTAGCATGTGTAGTAGTTTATAATTTTGCAGGTTAAGGCTATACCTTGCTATAAACATTTATTATAATGTTTTTTTATATAGACTACTAACTAGCGCAGTGCTTGTTATTCTAGTGCTTTATGTAATACTGTTGTGTGCACTAGTACTAAGGGTATAGGCAATTGTCTGGCTTATAAAAGGTGTCTAGGGGCCTCTTTTAGGTCTACTACAGGTATTCTTAGGTTTGTACTAACTGTACAGGGTGTTCTTTCCATTAGCAATTGTTAGTGCCATAGGAGGCGCTTCTGCAGAACATGCACTAACTGTAGTTCTGTTGTAGAGTAAGAGCTTTCCTGCTAATTGCTAGCCCTAGAAGCAGAGTTCTAGGTTACTTCTTTATAGGTTCTAGGACTTTAAAAGCAGCGCTTTAGCCTAGTCTATAAAGCTTCTAATTATAGATTTTTATAAAAAACTCTTATTCTTCTTCTTTTTTTATAATGTTATACTTTACTTTAGCTATTTATTATACTATGTTAAATGTTATATAGTTGTTGCTAATGTTTATTTAGTAAAGTAATACTACACACTCTTTAAAGTAATTATGTTGCTGTCTATATTTCTAGCATAAGTAATTCTAAAACCTTTTAAAAAGCTCTTATACTAAAGTGCTAAGAGTTTTGTTATTAAGAAAGAACTATTTTTTTTAATGTTTATAATGTATCTTTAGATATAAGTCTCTTTTTATATTTTTTAAGGATTATAATGTCCTGTAACACTTAATTAAGGCTGCTAAAGTTTTTAATAACTACTTTTTAATATGCTTTAAAGAAGTTTCTTAAAGAATAGTTTTCTCTGCATTACTAGTAAAGTCTATTATTTAATATTTTTAATATTTCCTTATTTATAAGGCTGTACTTAGCAGTAATAGCTTTTATTATTATAGTAGTATTTTTATTCTCTCTCTTCTAAAAGTCTAGGTAATTTTAGCAGAAATGTCCTACTTTTTTATAGTTTAGGTAGGCCTTATCTTCTAGGTATTTCTATTACTTTTTAGTTAAGAGCAGCCTATTTGTCAGATATGCGCACCTACTGTCAAGACAGGAGGAACGTTTGACGAAAGCTGCTACATAGTACGAGCAATAAGCTCGAACAGTATGTTGCAGCAAATTGCTGCATTTTGCAGCATTTTGCAGCATGTTGCAGCAAATTGCAGCATTTTACAGCATGTTGCAGCAAATTGCAGCATTTTACAGCATGTTGCAGCAAATTGCAGCAAATTGCAGCATGTTACAGCATTTTGCAGCAAATTGCAGCATGTTGCAAGCTGGTCGCGCATAGGGCTAGTGCGCGAGGGACTCGGATCGGCAGAACAAAAAGCTGAGCAACACAAGTAGAGCAGAAAAAGGATTAATAAATAAACACAATCAACACAATTA